>NC_068998.1:19848258-19848917 GCF_001194135.2 Octopus bimaculoides | reverse complement strand
TGGGAAGCAATCTTCTTACCACACAACGATGTTTACACCTCCAAAGATCATGAGAAAGAGTGGCACACCCTCAGGTGCGAATGTAAACTGATACTTGGCACGACAGGGCTTTTCTACTTGCCTGCATTTAGTAAGTTTTGAAGTGAGTCAGTCCTTGCAATCCAATCCCACTCTGTAGATTTGGAAGTCTGACCACATTGGCTAAACAGGCTAAGGCCACTACAGTGACCAGTAAGCTGTAGGTTTTACATTGGAGCAGCCTTCTCCCAGGATAATTGCTTTACAGGGTTGGAGAGCTCCACCTGTCCTAAATCTGCTGGAAGGATGTCAAAAAGTGCACTGGACCACTATTTGATTTGCTGTCAAAATAGATTCGCCAAGCCTTTTCTTTTCCCAAGGTACTCACATGACAGTGAGGATTTTTGCTTGGAGCTTCTTCCATAATATGCAAATTAAACCATAGCTAGGACCTTAATAGGTGCTCAACACCAGATCAGAGTATATCTAGAAACAACAGTAACTAAGAGGTAGTTCCACATTCCAAAACAAACCCTGGAACTCCCAGACCAGGACCTCCACTACCAGATGCAGTTTAAAATCATAGCCGAGGTAAATAGATACATCATATTATATATATATATATATATATATATATATAT
>NC_068998.1:19843463-19847241 GCF_001194135.2 Octopus bimaculoides | reverse complement strand
TATATATATATATATATATATATATATATATGTATGTATGTATGTATGTATGTATGTGTGTACATACGCATATACATGCATATATAAACCTATGTATACACACACTTGTTTATATACGCGCACACACACGTATACACACACACGCATAAATATATATATGTATGTATGTATGCCTGTACATACGTATGCATGTATGTAAGTGTGTTTATATTGATGTGTTTATTATTGCAAAAAAACTTTTGATATAATAAATACAACAGTCAATTCTATCCTTTGTACTGAGTTCAATATCAAAATATTTGCACTATATGATGTATTCGGCAAGACTTGTGTGCGTGTGTGTGTGTGTATTTATAAATATATACATGTGTATAAATAAATGTATGTGTATATATATATATATATATATATATATATATATATATATATACATATAAGTACTTATAAATATATATATATATATATATATATATATATAACTGTAGATCATTACTGTTTTGAGGAGATATATAATTATACTACATGTTTACTAAATTTCAAAAAGAAAGAAAATGTAAATAAACTATTTCAAATATTGATTTTTGACAATTGGCAAATGGTGCCATAGAAGAAACGGTTACTGAATATTTCCCTGGTAATTACCAATGAACATTGGAAACTTATTTACATCCGTAATGTCCCCTAAAAAAAAAAAATACTCTTGAGAAAGATATTAATGCCACACAACCTCATTGGTCCCCTCCTTCTCCTCTACCACAATGAGGCATTGTGCCTATGTAAGAAAAAAATATTGTATTTAACAATTTCAATTATTATTTTTTTTTTATGAAAAGCAACTACAAATTTATGAACAAAATACAATTGTAAGCAGTTTCACAGTTATTTGTACTTCATTTTTATTTTTATCTAAATTGTATTTGCAATGAATTATCATTAAATGATATTTTTATTTAACTATTTTTTTACTCTTATTTTTGTTGTCTCTATTGTTGTGCTTGTTTATGTGATACCTCTCTGAAACCAGTTTTTTTTTTCTCATCAAATTTCATATTTGCTTGTCTAATTTCATATTTGCTTGTCTAATTTCATATGTTCTCTTCAATGAGTCTTCTTGAAAAAAGGAAACAAAGCACTCAGGTCTCATTTGCATATAGTTCATTCCAGAACTACATGTTAATGAAGCACTAGTCTACTCAATGCCACCTCATCTTGCCGACTAGAATAGTAAACAGGACTGGATTAGACTAGCCCTTACCTTGAGACAGTGACAAGAATCCTTAGCTTTGGTGGCCTGTTTTACCTTACTAAGATTTTAATCTATCATCAAACTGACATTTTGTGTCTGGATAAAGCAGCAAACACTTCGGAAAATACTGCATGTTTCAAAGTTGCAATTTTACATTTCGCCCTCGGCTAAGCTCTGATTCAGTAAACATCATCATCATCAACATTATCATTTAACATCTGTTTCCCAAGCTGGCATGGATGGACTGGATGGTTTGATAGGAACCAGTAAGCCAGACAACAGCACCAAGTGCCAATGTCTACTTTTGGCATAATTTTTATAGCTATACACCCTTCCTCATACCAACCATTTTACAGAGTGCATTGGGTGCGTTATACATTGCACAGATACTAGTGAAGTCATCAAGAAACTCACAAGGCAAGACCCCCTCAACTGAGGAGCTGTAGTATTGAGAAGGATGGCTTTATTCCAGGTAATAAACGATTACAGTATGAGAGGGAAAGGAAGAAGTGTCTTACTAGAAAGAGAATAGCTACCACTATTATATAAAAAAAATCTAATCATAAATCCTTCATTTTTGTTAACATAATATATGTTTTCAATGTGAACTGGGTTCTTTTAGAAGATGGTAGCATGAAATTTGAGGGAATTTCGGTAGTTAACTTTTACATATTTAATGACTACATACTGACTTGTATTTGGGGTTGAATTGTTGCAGTTGTTATTGATATTGCATGACATTAAGCAGCAGAATATATGAACCACATTTTGATGAAATTAGAGTGCCTGTGAAGAAATATGCCAGTGACTTCGAAGTTTCAGCTCGCTAAATCGTCATCATATATATAGATCTTTAAAAATAAGCTAATTTTCATTATCTGTCCTATGGGATAACGGTATAATGAATATATAAGTGTTGGTTTAATTTTAAATGTTATAGTTTAGCTAGTAGGCTAGTCACACAAATATATACACTCGGATTCGAGGATACTGGTACAATGAATAAGAGAGATGCACTGCCATTCTTATTGACACTTTTACAGCCTTCTACGGTGAACAGAAGAAAGAGGAAGTGATAGAGGAAGATGTGAAGGAATCAAGGATGTAAGGGAGACTACTGGAAGAGTAACCCAAATCTAGATGCCTCACAGCTTCCTGTCGCACGAAGTTTTTAACTTTTGTTTTACTATGCTTGCACAACTAGGCAAGCATTTTGCCAGTGATCTCAGTCAGTATCCTTAGATCAAGTCTTCAGTATTTCGTCCATGTCTCCCTCTCGCATAAATTCCTTCTGCTTTGAGCATCTTACAACATATGGTCAATTAACCCTGATATATTACTACTAAATATTGAATTAATTCCTGGCAGAATAATGACAATGTCATCTTTGGTGAGGTTTGATCACAAAACTGAAAGTATGTAACTAAATACATCAAGGAATTTTGGTTGTCACTTAACCTAATTTTTTTCTTAGATTTAATAGTGGTTTCAAATATTTTGGCTGCATAACAAAATCCATACCTGGACTGATATTACATTGAGCAATTTTGAGAAAGGGTTAAGTCGATTACATCAACCCCAGTGCTAAACTGGTACTTATTTTATTGATGCTGAATGAAAGGCAAAGTTGACCTCGGCAGAATTTGAACTCAGAACACGAAGATGGAACAAATACCACTAAGCATTTTACCTGGTGTGCTAACGACTCTGCCAGCACCCTGCCTTTTTCTTAGGTTTAATATTGGACATTAATCTCTAGTCCAAAAAACTAATTAAAAGGAGAGAGAGAGACAGAGAGAGAGCGAGAGACGGACAGAGACAGACAGACTAAAGGGAAATAACTCTATTACTAGAAGAAAGAAAAGTATAAAGAAATAATAAAATTTGTTACTGAGTAATTAATATCTATTAAACGAATGGACACCCAGGGAAAATCCAGGGCAAGCGTTACTTGTGGCAAACTGTATTAAAAGGAATTAACTGAATAAAGTACTTGTTCCTCGTCGACTGTTGATTAGTAGCTCGCTTTGTCTGTGGTTATGCCACATCGGCTTCTGCTAGGGAATAGGGCAGCCTCAGTGCTCTGCCATTCGCCGTTCTTTGGCTAAAGCGAGGATATTACTTCCGCTTCCCCCACCCAACCCTATCTAAATTAGCTTCATTCAGATTCCCTACCTCATATTTACAACCTTGCTTCACGAAGTAGAAGTCAAAACAAGAAAAATGGGTGCTAGTATAGTATGTTAAACAGGGTTATCTACCTTATCTTTCAGATATTTCAGAGGTTAAAAAGCTTCAGATATTTCAGAGATCTCTCTTTTACTTGTTTCAGTCATTTGATTGCGGCCATGCTGGAGCACCGCCTTTTAGTCGAGCAAATCGACCCCAGGACTTATTCTCTAGAAGCCTAGTACTTATTCTATCGATCTCTTTGCCGAACCGCTAAGTTACGGGGACGTAAACACACCAGCATCGGTTGTCAAGCGATGTTGGGGGGGGAGAACAAACACAGACACAAACATATACACACAC
>NC_068998.1:19839397-19843453 GCF_001194135.2 Octopus bimaculoides | reverse complement strand
GTTTCTTTCAGTTTCCGTCTACCAAATCCACTCACAAGGCTTTGGTCGGCCCGAGGCTATAGTAGAAGACACTTGCCCAAGGTGCTACGCAGTGGGAATGAACCCGGAACCATGTGGTTGGTAAGCAAGCTACTTACCACACAGCCATTCCTGCGCCTATATCATTTTTTTTTTTTTTTTCAGAATCATAGTTTTAGCATCTAACTATGATCACTCAATGGCTTGAGTGTGTGCTCCGGTCACTGAATCCACATAATGTCGTTGATGGTTCACTGTTAGACGGTGATAACCTATAGCATTTAAATTATTATAAGCGGGCCACTCATCTGAATGAATTAGTGAACCTTTTTCACATTTCCTTCCACACAAAAGTATCGACAGTCTGAGCTTTGTTTGAGACTAAAAACCCACGGCCGATCAATCCTACGTCCATGGCTCCTGTTGTTTCGTTCTGCATCACTGTCTTGGAAGAGAGGAGCGTTGTTGCCATTCAGTATTCTTCCACAATTGTATTTTCGTCGACCAGCAAATCTTGCTTCGTCGATCTGAATGGGGTTATCGTTTGTTCCAACCATCTCCCCTCGTCGTACATGATAAGCTATGGCTCCACATACCTCGCAGCACATATTGTACCAATCAGTTATTGTATTTTTAGGTTTTCCTGTTAGAGTCATTGCCTGTGGTCATGGGTATATCCATGACAAAGAAAAATATTAGTTCTAAAATCTCACTCAGGCTCAGCAAGCAGTTTAATTTGTTAATGTCCGTATAATGGAAAAATTAGTTTCCTTCACAAACTGAACGTTTAAGGTAGATAACTCAGGCTATACAATTTGACAACGTGGTAGACCGCATCCGAAAATGTTCAGATAAGCAACTCTCGTTTCCAACCTAGCACACATCTAAACCTCATTTTACAGCGCAAATTACAATTACTATTATTATTCATTAATTATCTATGTACCCACACAGTTTCGTCTATTCCATGTCGTATGTTATAGTAAACTTAAGAAACCCTATGTCCAATTCAATTCTCTCTCACTTTAACGCTCATTCTAAAAATTATTATTATTGTTGTCCATTCATTTATTTATTTATTTTTGTCACAGTTTGGCTAACTACATACTATAGGTTATAGCTATAAAGTTAAGAATGCCATGTTCAGTTCTGTTTCACTCGAAAGCACTCTTTATAATAAGTATTATTGCTATTCATTTACCGGTATGTTATGGTAAAGTTAAGAATTCCAGTCGTTCAATCGTTTACTCTTGCTCTAAATCTCGAAAATTCCATCGCTTCATGTTTTGTCTTCGACCAGCCCTAATTCTGGACCCTCTCTCTCTCTCTCTCAGTTTCGTTAACCACTTGTTTACCCATGTTGACTTTTGATTAGCAGTTCACTTTGTCTGTGATTATGCCACATCAGCTTCTGCTAGGGAATAGGGCAGCCTCATTGCTCTGCCGTTATGGATATTAAAAGATACATATCAGTGAATCAATGGTTTTGTAAAAATAAAAGTTCAATACTTCAAAAATCCATTCTAATGCTTTCAATGCCTTGAAGAATACATTATTCATGATTTTGCTATACATATATATGACTAAGAAAGCAGATAAACAAAATTTTTCAATATTTTTTTTCTTAATTTTGACTTTATTAATAATTAGCACATCCAATTTAATTTAGATTTGTTGTTTACATCACCTTAAAGTATGGTTAATATCCAGAGATAATACCTCATGTTAATGGCATGTACTAATTGGCTGACAAAATGCTTGTCTGCACTGGTGGATGACACTACCTTATCACTTAATTTCACCATTTTTGCAGATCGTCAGTGACGGCCTATCTCACACCAAATGTCAGAATAAAAATCAGTTGAACTGATATAGTATAATAATTGCCCATATCCAATCATGAAAAGCTGGATTGGTGACCATAGCAGAGTTTGTAACAAATAATAATTAGCAAATCCAACATAAATTGGACATATTGTTTACATCACCTTAAACTACTATTATCATTCAGAGATACTGGCTCATGCTGATGACATGTGCTAATTAAACACTGACCATATCGGCTGACAAAATGATCATCTGCATTAGTGGATGTTACTAATGTATCAGATGATTTCACTGTTTCTGTGAATCATCAGCAGCAGCCTGCCTTGCTCTAAATGCCAGAATGAAACTCAGTCAAACTGATATTGTACAATAATGGCCAAACAACCAGTGATGTCACAAAAAACCGGCAGGCTACAAATAAATTAGCTATTAACGATAGTAACAGTGTTTGACTTAATTGTTTTCTCTTTTATCTTTCCATGCAAGGTATGCTGGTAAATTTTTTATTTAATCTGTGTCAGATAATTACAACATAAAACATTTTCACCAAAATAGTTTTCACAGTATAAATTGAGAACACACCTGGTTTTATTAACTGTGTCTTTCAGTGAATATTCAGATAACATCAAATTAGGTTCAGATTTTGTGACATAGTTGTCATACTTTTTTTCTTTTTTGTAGATGGTAGTTGTGAATTTAACCTGAAATTCACAAATTGATGTTTAATTCAAAACTTCAGAACACAAAGAAATTACTCCACTTGTTTAAAAACACTTGTAAAACTATGATGACCTATTTACTATAAAAAGCAATTCAACCTCATGAGTTGGTATGCTAAACATTTTTACAAAACTGATTTTCAAAGAAGTGATTTATCAATTGTGTTGAAAGAATTCAAATTTCACAACATACAATATAAGAAAACATTGCATTAACTTGAAGTCAAAACTATTAAATTTTACTGTTGTTTCTTTCAACCAAAAATTTCACTCAAATAAGTGAATAAAAAATATTAGGTATAAAAGTCCATTCCTGTGTATAATTTTCATAACCAGTCGACACTTTAATCACCATCTTATAAGTATATTTCAACAAACAACAGCTAGCTAAGTAGTTTAACTTAAATACCTAATTTTTTTATTTACTTTCAAGAGACAATACTAAAAAATTGTCAAGTCATTTAGAGATTTCTGAGAGTAGCCCTTGACATCAGATAGCAGTCTTATACAACAAACCAGGTTCTTTACCTCTTCAGCATTCAAATATTTTTGTCAAATGTATTGCTTATTTACTCACATTGTTTTGAATTAATCATGCATTATCTTATAGCTTCAAGATGTCAATGATGTGTTTGCATACTTTTAGAATGACATTGTAGGGTAGGTGTGAAAGGCTAGATCTGGTCAGTTTTAACATCAAATAGGTAGAATATTTGGGCTGGTAAGGTGAAATCCTTAGTTGTATTTTGTCTGTCTTCACGTTCTGAGTTCAAATTCTGCCGAGGTCGACTTTGCCTTTCATTCTTTCGGGTTCAATAAATTAAGTACCAGTTGTATATTGGAGTCAATCTAAACGACTGGCCCCCTCCCAAAAAATTTCAGGCCTTGTGTCTACAGTAGAAAGGAATATTTGGGCTGGATATGGCTGGATTAAATGCTAAAGGGTTATAGTAATCTTCAAAGAGTTACCTCCACCATAAAGAGAAGAAAACTGATATACTGTGGACACTGTTTTTGTAGCCATGATGAAGTAGTGAGTCAAATGCTGTTATGGGAACCAACACAAGGAAAGCAACCTAGTGTCATCCCACCAGAACATTTATCAACTGGTTGAAGACTCTGGTCTACTGAAGAACAACCTACCAGGAACAATGCAAAAGGAATTCTGGAGACAAGTGATTGATGGTATTTATCTGCAAACAATGCAAAGATGATGATGATGTCAAGTCATAAGAAGATACATCAACCATGAAATAGAACGTTGAATTCTTCACCTACTTTGTAAGCCTAGTACTTATTCTATCGGTCTCTTTTGCCAAATCACTAAGTTATGGGTACATAAACACACCAACATCAATTGTCAAGCAATGGTGGAGAGACAAACACAGACACAACACACACACACATAAATAAATATATATATATATATATATATAAAATGCCTGTTGTATATATGTATGTACATATATATATATATATATATATATATATA
>NC_068998.1:19833551-19839091 GCF_001194135.2 Octopus bimaculoides | reverse complement strand
ATATATATATATATATATATATATATATACAGCGGCCTTCTTTCAATATATCTCTACCAAATCCACTCACAAGGTTTTGATTGGCCTGTGGCTATAGTAGAAGACATTTGCCCAGGGTACCACACAGTGGGCTTGAACCTGGAACCATGTGGTTGAAAAGCAAGCTTCTTACCATACACCCATGCAATGCAATTTTTTTTATTTAACTTTTACCTAGGTCAAATTCTCAAAGTATGAGAATTCTTTTTTAACACATATAAACTTGTCAAACATCTGTAAATAATGTGAAAGCTATTTTCTTGCCATGGTTCAATGATTCCTACTATTACTATAGGTGTTGTAATGATGTCAAATGTTTTAACTGCTACTCCCAATTTCTTACAAATCTTAAGTATGCAGTTCTTTCAGAAATCTTTGGTATCATATGTGTGAAGAAGATAGTAGTAAAGCAATTCAATATATTCTTTCTTTATTGAAAATGTTAGCACTGAAAAGCCAATGATTCTTCAACATCCTGACAATTCGGCCAGCTCCGACTCAAAACTTTAATGTTATTACATGATATAATTTTTACCCAGGTCAACATTCAAGAGTAAGTGAATTCTTTTCAACACAAACATTAACCATCCACATGAAAACTATTCTCCATTTATGGTTCAGTGATTCCAATGTTATTACCAAAAATGTTACAATGAAGTTTAACCCTTTAACATTCACCTTATTCTATCAAAAATAATGCTTATTTATTCATATTGCTTTAAATTAATCATGCATTATCTTGTAACTTTAGGATTTTGATGAAGTAACTGTTAATTTTGCAATGATATTGTAGGATTGGTGTGAGAGGTCGGATCTGGCCAGTTTGAGCAGAAAACAGGTAGAACATTTTGGCCAGATATGGCCAGTTTAAATGCTAAAGGGTTAAAATTAAAAGTATTGTAGCTGCCATTTCCACTTCCCTACAAATTCTAGACACCATGTCCCTTTCCTCTACTCTCTTAGAAATATTAAGCTTCATGTCTGTGTTGAGAAGACAAAAGTAATGCATTTCAATATATATTTCCATAGGGAAGTTGTTGTTGTTGTTGGCACTCCATCACTTATGACGTCGATGGTTCCAGTTGATCCGATCAACGGAACAGCCTGCTCGTGAAATTAACGTGCAAGTGGCTGAGCACCCCACAGACACGTGTACCCTTAACGTAGTTCTCGGGGATATTCAGCGTGACACAGTGTGACAAGGCTGGCCCTTTGAAATACAGGCACAACAGAAACAGGAAGAAAGAGTGAGAGAAAGTTGTGGTGAAAGAGTACAGCAGGGTTCGCCACCATCCCCTGCCGGATCCTCGTGGAGCTTTTAGCTATTTTCGCTCAATAAACACTCACAACGCCCGGTCTGGGAATAGAAACCGCGATCCTATGACCATGAGTCCGCTGCCCTAACAAGAGTACAGCAGGGTTCGCCACCATCCCTTGCCGGATCCTCGTGGAGCTTTTAGCTATTTTTGCTCAATAAACACTCACAACGCCCGGTCTGGGAATAGAAACCGCGATCCTATGACCACGAGTCCGCTGCCCTAACCACTGGGCCATTTCACCTCCACCATAGGAAAGTTATATCATCATTAACAGTTATTTAGACCAAACTAGGTATATATTTCTGAGATAGAAAATGTAAGGAAAAATAAGTGATATGCAAACTACATAAATGTAAGCTCTGAAATGGCTTACGAGGATTTATTATTTCCATCTCATTTCATAAAAAAGAATATTTTATCAATAGAAGCACATCTGAATGATACTGATGGCCTAGTCAGTTCATAGCCCCTTATTATCACATTAAATGTCCCTGCCAATACATTTAACTATTAATAGATAAGTAGTTAACACCAGTCTTATATTTCACTGATGTAACTGATTAATGACAGTGCTGTGAATTTTATAGATACTATCTTTCTATCACTTAATGAGGCGGAAGGCTGGTTCCCCAGATAATATGAAAGGGTTCCAAGACTAGAGGAAGGGAGAAAGGAAGACATCTTCAAACTGGAGACCAGGACCAAATGATTGCAAAAGAATGAACTCCTTTAAAGACACCAAAGGAGCAGATGGTCATACCAAATCAACCATTGGATTGAGTGATCCCCACACAAGTAAGACACAACAGAATTTGAACTCAGAACACTAAGAGCTGGAATAAATATTGCTGATTCTGAAGACTGCCAATTCACTACTTCTCTGACTTGCAGTGTTGAGCTCAGTTTCTCTTGCAGGAACTGCTTAATACCATGCAAATCAAAGTTTAGTATGTTACCTAAAAATTCTAATGATTTCAAAAGCATTAACTATACTGTGATACTCTTTTACTCTTTTACTTGTTTCAGTCATTTGACTGCGGCCATGCTGGAGCACCACCTTTAGTCGAGCAAATCGACCCCAGGACTTATTCTTTGTAAGCCTAGTACGTATTCTATTGGTCTCTTTTGCCGATCCGCTAAGTTACGGGGACGTAAACACACCAGCATCGGTTGTCAAGCGATGTTGGGGGGACAAACACACACACACATACATATACATACATATATACGACAAGCTTCTTTCAGTTTCCGTCTATAGTAGAAGACACTTGCCCAAGGTGCCACGCAGTGAGACTGAACCCATGACCATGTGGTTGGTAAGCAAGCTACTTACCACACAGCCACTCCTAGTGTATCATCTCTTTTCAAATGTGACAGGCATCTAAGAATTTTAGAATAAAAATAGTTGGGGGTGGTTGTAACAATTTCACAAAAAGAATACTACCACAAACAAAATACTAAAAATGGTTGCAACATAGAATAATAACTGGATTAAAAGGACTTTGTTCTTTACAAACTTATCAATACTACAGTTCAAGTACTCTATAAACAGAAGTGTCTAAATTTGCAAACTCATATGACTCATATCAACACTGAAAAATACTAAAAGCCAGAAATAAAATGTTAAGAAAACACTCAAACACAATATAGCATTTTTAAGATTTAATATTCAAGCAAACAATTTTCGGTCAAGATTTTTACTGGTTATTCATCAGAATTTATCCAACTCTGGTTGACATGTTTAAACCAGTGTTTTCATAGCCAGAAAATAACCAGTAAGAAAGTCAAATGAAAATTTTAAAAGAATCATTACAGAGTATTTTCAGGATAACAATTGTTATCCTGAAAAAAGAAAGACAGGATAATTTTAGAATTCGACCTTGACTATCAACTTTTGTGGCTGGTCAAAAAATTTATGAGTGATATATTAGGAAATTATTAGTGCTGAAGAATCTATGAGAGACAGAAATAGGAATAGATAGGAATTAGGTAACATAGCAAAGTACAGAGATGGAGATTGTGAGGAGGGTTGGCAATTGAGGGAAGAGAGAAAGTGAAAGATATACAGAATGAGGGGGAAAACAGAGGGAATAGAAAATTAAGGAATAGGAGGAGGAATATTGATGAAAATAGATGAGAGAAAAAAAATAGAGGAACAAATATAGAAATATATAAAATACCATAGATATTTAAAATGAATATCAGAAAGAAAGCAAGAAAAGAAAAAAACTAAGAGAAAGAGAGAGAAATAAAAGAAGATCCAGAAATTGGGTGAATGAAGTAGATAGATGGGGAAAAAAAGATAGAAAGTGAGAGACTGAAGTGAGCAAAAGGATGTAAAGAAAAAGAGAAATTCAGAGAATGGAGATGAGAGAGAAAGTAGGAAAGTGAAAAAAAAATAGAAGGGATAACATGGATAGGAAATAGGGGACAAGGAAGTGGGGAAAGGAAAAGAAAGAGAATATAGAAAAGAAATCCACATGGTTAAGCCAAATAGCACTTCATCAGACAGTAATTAGATCACTCAATTAATTGAAATGATAGATTTTTATGCTGAGCAACAAGGAGCAATATATGAAGAAGCAAATGAATGGAAGCTTTCAAAATTCCCCATGTATCTCCTTATATAGTCAACTACAGTAGATATATTTGAGGTCACATGGAATTAAGGATGGCCTTTTACACCAAACATAAACATCAATATCACATTAGATTGCTCAGCATTAACCAGAAATTGTAGCTACCACCTACAACATACATTATTAGGCAAGCCTCATAAAATATCTCACCAATGAACAAGGTGAACTCTTTCAGTCAGTTGAACAGCCTTGTTGTTTTTGTTGTTCTAACTGATTAGAGAAATATTGCTTGAGTGAAAATGTAAGGGTAGCAAAATCTACTGGATAAATATCTTCGCCATAATGAGACAGGTTGTACAACTTATTATGATACTGGGATGTGAACCAGTCCATATCTATATGTCTGAACCACGAGGATTTAGAAAAGAAGTAAGATAGCCAAGGCCTTTAACATATATTAATTAGAAAGAGAGAAGTGACTTTAATATCAGAATTCAAAGTGTAACATAATTGCAGCAGATATAGAGTAGAGCAGCCCAAATAGGTTTAAGGAGCTGCTTTGAATGGTATTCTGTTCTGAGCATCTCGCATATATTTTGTAATCTGTAAAAAAAAAGCATAAAATACTATAGAAATTTAAAATGAATACAATTGATTTTTCTTTTTAAAAATAAGAACTTACTGTAATCAATTCTAAATTTACAGGGTATAAAATATGATCAAGAATAATAGTAGTGAAGTTGTGTCAGCACCACGACTATTCTGGAGTATAGTATGTTTAGTTAAAATATGTCACAGCTAGTCACTAAATATCCCATATATTGCCATTGGTACTTCACTGTATACATGACAAAGATACTTATGTCTCAATAGGCCAATTCACTGAGTTTTAATAGCAACAAAATAATCCAGCAAAACCCATATCTTGCTCAATATAACAGTCTCCTGGAAACTATTCAGAAATGTAAAACCAGACAAATACCCACCATCAGATATCTACAATACCTTGAACATCTTTCTCCCTTGGACTTGCATACATTAAATCACTGACTTTGTAGACACCTACAAGATTATCCAGCATCTTCTCAACTACAACCTTGAGCACCTTTTTGAATTCCATATGTCTAACACTCGTGGACATGCTTACAAAAGCCAAAAAAACAACACAGCACCCATGACTTTCAGAAACATTTTTCCATGCTCAGAATTGCTGAAGCATGGAATAAACTAGCTGCATCATTTGTTACATCCTTCAAAACTTCAATCCTTCCTGAAATTCACCAACAGTACACCTCATGTCCCTACCCCCACCTTTTTTTTTTTTTAATAATTCATTCACTGTTCACTTCCTGTGCATTATTCTATGTACTGTACATGCACTTTTTTGGCAACCTTCTCTGAAGTGTTGTAGTACATCTGAGCACTGTATACAATAAGTTTATTATATACATACACACACACACACACACACTCACACACACACACACACACATATATATATATATATTTGATTAATATTATTTGATTAATTATTAATCTTTATAGTTTATAATATCGTTAAAGTTTTTTTTAAATCAAAACTTTGTATATATATATAAAGTTT
>NC_068998.1:19832318-19832996 GCF_001194135.2 Octopus bimaculoides | reverse complement strand
GTCTTCAATGTCTTCAGTAAAGTCAACATTATTACTGGACATAAGAAGGCGGCAAGTTGGCAGAATCCTTATCATGCCAGTCAAAATCCTTAGCGGCATTTCATCTGTCTTTATGTTCTTAGTCTGAATTCCACTGGAATTCAACTTTGCCTTTCATCCTTGTGAGGTCTATAAAATAAATACCAGTTGGGCACTGAGGTTGATGAAATCGTTTGAAATCATTATTGCTGGACATAAGAAGGTACCAAGCTGGCAAAAGCATAAGCACACCTAACAAAATGCTATGCAGCAATTTTTCTAGCTTAACATTCTGAGTTCAGATTCTGACAAAGTTGGCTTTGCTTTTTATCCTTTCAGGGTTGATACCAGTCAAGCACAGTCAAGGGGTGGGGGTCATATAATCAACTAGCCCTCTCCTCCTCTAAAATCACAGGCCTTGTGGCTATTACTTGTTTCAGTCATTTGACTGTGGCCATGCTGGAGCACCGCCTTTACAGCCGAGCAAATCGACCCCAGAGCTTATTCTTTGTAAGCCTAGTTCTTATTCTATCAGTCTCTTTTGCTGAACCACTAAGTTACAGGGACGCAAACACACCACCATCGGTTGTCAAGCAATGCTGGGGGGACAAACAGACACACAAATATATACACACACATGCATACATATACATACATATA
>NC_068998.1:19827396-19832143 GCF_001194135.2 Octopus bimaculoides | reverse complement strand
TACTAATATATACTTTTGTTATTTACACCACCTGTCCTCGTCTGTTGTTATTTTTTGTATATTCTCCCATATATATATATATACATATACGACGGGCTTCTTCCAGTTTCCGTCTACCAAATCCCCTCAAGGCTTTGGTCGGCCCGAGGCTATAGTAGAAGACACTTGCCCAAGGTGCCACGCAGTGGGACTGAGCCCGGGACCATGTGGCTGGTAAGCAAGCTACTTACCTCACAGCTACTCCTGTGCCTATGATTACCACACAGACACTCCTGCGTCTACTGGACATAAGAAATAATCATTTCGCTTACAGATTTTGCTAAAATGGTAGCTAATGAGACAATATAAGGAATTTTAATCATGGAACTTGCAGATCAGTAAATTTAAACATTTCCTTTTTTTTTTTTAATCTTAAACGAGAACGGATTTATAGAATAAGCTTTCTAACAAGACAACTTATTTGGAAGCACAGGTATATTTGTTCTTAACAGTTTGAATACTATCACGATGTCTTCAAGGTAAAATACCTATATAAAATTCTTTTTATTAAAATATTCAGACAATTCTATAGACACAGAAACAAAAATTGCTGTGAACAGATATTTGATTTATTTTGTTTTATCTTTTATCTTTTACTTACTTCAATCATTGGACTGCAACCATGCTGGGGCACTACCTTGAAGGGTGGTGAGAGACAAACACATACACACATGCATGCGTGCATGCATACACACACGTGCATGCGCCCAACAGACTTCTTTCAGTTTTTGTTTACCAAATCCGCTTACAAGGTTTTAGTCAGCCCAAGAATATTGTAAAACAATGTAAAAGAATGTTGTAAACAAAGATTATATTTTTATAATCTTTGATTCATAATTGGATTTATATTGTAATCTATTATATAATTTATTATTTCCCAACTACATGGTTCTCAGTCCAGTCCCACTGTGTAGCACCTTGGGTGTCTTCAACTATAGCCTCAGATCAACTGAAGCTTTGTGAGTGGATTTGGTAGACAAAAATTGAAAGAAGCCCATCAGTTTGGCAAACGAGACCAATAGAATAAGTACCAGACTTAACAAAAAATAAGTACTAGGGCTGATTTGTTCAACTAAAACCCTTCGAGGCATTGCCCCAGCATGGCCACAGTTTCATGACTGAAACAAGTAAAAGACAAAAGATATATACATATATATATACACACACACACACACAGTATATACAAGGAGTTTTCATCAACTGACATAATGTAACAGGTATGGTTTACCACTAAAGCCCCAGCATGAGCTACAACTGAAAAATGTGGTGTTGAGACTGCCTATCAAAAGCATCTTTAATTGTAAATCTCTCTCTCTTTCTAAATATGTATATATGTATATAGATATATAGATATATCATCATCATCATTTAATGTCTGTTTTTCATGCTGGCATGGATTGGATAGTTTAACTAAGAATTGGTAAGCCGGAGAGCTGCACCAGATTCCAATCTGGTTTCAGCATGGTTCCTATGGCTGGATGCCCTTCGTAATGCCAACCACTCCAAGAGTGTTGTGGGTGCTTTTTACGTGCCACCAGTACAGGTGCCAGTTACATGATGCTGGCATTGGCCATGACTACGATCTCACTTGGTTTGACAGGTCTTCTCCAGCACAGTATATCGCCAACGGTCTTGGTCACCTGTCACTGCATCTGTAAGGCCCAACATACAAACACACACATGTGGGTGGGGAGCAAACTTCTTACCTCACAGACATGCCAAAAAATAAACAAATAAAGAGAATGCACATCTAAAACCTGAAATGACAAAAGATTAATGAAATAGAACAACTGACCTCATCAGCGTTTGGGTATGAGCCAGATTTGATCCGTGAATGAACCACGACGCTATTGATAGAGACTTCAAAGGCACCTGAAATATAAGATGGCATCAATAAGAAATATTTACATGCTGTGTAATGAATGAAAAATAAGTAATAACATTAGCCAATAAAATTATAAAACCTACAAACATGAAATCTTGTTTCCGATAAGGTTAAAAATGTAAAAATTGTAAAACCCACATCAATTTTACTGAATGAATACAATAAATTTTATTCGTTATTTTGGTTGCAAAAGAACCTAGTGATGAATACAAATACCTCACAACAATAATAATGACATTTCTTCCATTGTGGTATCTTTGTTCCTATTAGAGCTTTCTGGAGGCTGAAATATTCTATAAAAACTATATGAGCTTCCTTTATCTTTATTGTATGAAAAAATTATCATCATCTTCATCAATTATTGTCCATTTTCCATGCTGGCATGGGCTGGATGGTTTGATAGAAGCTGGTCAGCTGAGGAGCTGCCCTGGTTTCATGTCTGTTTATATTGTTTAAATTTTATACATCATTTCTGACTGGCTCTTGTGCGGGTGGCACATAAAATACACCATTTTGAGCATGGCCGTTGCCAGTACCGCCTGACTGGCCTTCGTGCCAGTGGCACGTAAAAGCACCTACTACACTCTCTGAGTGGTTGGCGTTAGGAAGGGCATCCAGCTGTAGAAACTCTGCCAATTGGAAATATGCTGTGCGTGAGATGACCCGGAAAGCCAAGTGAGACCTAAATCTAAGGCCTCAGTCAGTCCACTTCACTTATGCGTACCTTCCTTCATTGGACACTAAACTCCACTTGCGAAGACCTGTTGAGGCAAGTGAAATCGAAATCGAGTTAAATTCGACGACTGGCACCCATGCCAATGTCGTCTCCTTCATTGGACACGAAACTCAGCTTGCGAAGACTTATCGGGGCAAGCAAATTGAAATCGTGATGGCACCTGTGCCTGCGGCATGTGTAAGGACTTTCAAGCGAGATCGTTGCCAGTGCCCCTGGACTGGCTCTTGTGCGGGTGGCACATAAAATACACCATTTTGAGCATGGCCGTTGCCAGTACCGCCTGACTGGCCTTCGTGCTGGTGACACGTAAAAGCACCCACTACACTCTCTGAGTGGTTGGCGTTAGGAAGGGCATCCAGCTGTAGAAACTCTGCAAAATCAGATTGGAGCCTGGTGTAGCCATCTGGTTTCACCAGTCCTCAGTCAAATCGTCCAACCCATGCTAGCATGGAAGGTGGACGTTAAACGACGATGATGATGATGATGATTTCTACAATAATTGTTTTTTTCTGTAAGTTCTCAATGCATAATATATTTTAACTTTTAAAAATGATTATTTCATCATCATCATTTTAACATTCACTTATCCATGTTCACATAGATCATACAGAGTTTATTGAAGCAGATTTTCTATGACCATATGCCCTTCTTGTCATGAACACTCACCTGTTTTCAAGTAAGGTAATATTTACCCATAGCTGGACATATTTTCACCAAATATAGGAAACAAACAACATTGCTTGTATGACAGTGATGCTAATGTATAACCATCGCACAATAGCAAAGCAAGAAAATACAAACACACACATGTATATGACAAGCTTCTTTCAGTTTCTATCATTTAAATTCACTCACAAGGCTCTGGTCAGCTTGAGGCTATAGTAAAAGACACTTGCCCAGGGTACTACAGAGTGGAACTTAATCCAAAACCATGTAGTTGGTAAGGAAACTTCTTAACTACACAGGCATGTACATATAAATTGAATTCTAAATGTAGATATTATGTAAAATTTAAAATATACATTGGCATATGAACAATATTTGAAGTTAAAATAAATATTTTTATCATTTGAAAATCAACTGTTATCCTCAATGTGAGAGATAGCCTTCAAATTTAGATAAATATTTAAATATTTACATAGCTTCAGCATTTCAGGCATGTAGTGAATAGTCTGGAATTTAGATTAGAGATAAATTTTGATAAGCAAGCTATATATAATAAATATAGTATGTACATAACATTCACATCAGTCACTGAAACACTGATGTATGAACCCCATCACTTCACTCATCTTCTCATGTAGTGTCTTTGCCTTTTAGCAGCTTTTTCAATAACATTTGCACTCTTCAATAATGTTAGTAGTTATAAAATCCTTGTAATTTCTGATAGATTTGATGTTCTAAAATATTTTCATTTTCTCTACCAGTTTTATCAAGCATTTCCAAGCCTGAATGCTTTTATTATTTGTTTTATCAATGGTAACTCCTAAATTCATGCCAAAGATGTCTCATTTAACAGTGAATAAACCAAATAAATATTATCTCACATTATGATAATTTTGTCTATGAAGCTCCGTTTAGCTACTCTAATTAGATGAATCTAACGTCTTGTCTTCCCTATCGTCAGTCCATCAGCATCATTCCAGTTGTAAACATCATTTCTCATTGTAAACTACACACCAAACGGTTTATTCATTTTAAACCTTTAACATTCATATTACTCTATCATCTGTAACATTTAATTATTTACATTGTTTAGTAGAGAGTGGGTTATCCATCTTTAGATTGTATACCTGACTTTCTACTATAAAATTAAAGAATACAACGTGACGCTGAACTCCAGACTAAACAACTTAAACAACATATATTTACTTGGTAAAACATACATATCTTTAGTTATACATCTTTAGAGGTGAGAATAACGAGCTGTCGAGTGTAAGACCGAAAGATGTAGAGACAGCTTTTAAACACACGTCCATGCTCAATCGCTGGCCAGCGTGAAAGAGAATGAATTGAGCGGGAAACGCTTGCTTGCTTAATTCTACGCATGCGTAAGACTACGCATGCGCAGGCGTTACTACAATTGT
>NC_068998.1:19822310-19825968 GCF_001194135.2 Octopus bimaculoides | reverse complement strand
TTAGTTATACATCTTTAGAGGTGAGAATAACGAGCTGTCGAGTGTAAGACTGAAAGATGTAGAGAGACAGCTTAAACACACGTCCATGCTCAATCGCTGGCCAGCGAGAAAGAGAATGAATTGCGCGGGAAACGCTTGCTTGTTTAATTCTACGCATGCGTAAGACTACGCATGCGCAGGCGTTACTACAATTGTTTTGAAATAATCATGCATTATGCCATAGCTTTCAGATTTCAATAACATAATTGTTTATTTTTAGATTAATTTTAGATAAGGTGTGCTAGACTAGATGCAGCCAGTACAAACAAAACTAGTGTGGCTAGTTTAAATGCTAAAAGGCTGAAGATTGTTACTCTGACAAAACACATCTCTGCTACAGAATTAACAACTCTGCTCAAGACCCAGAGGTTCCCATTGCCTTATGAAGGTATGGAACTCTAATTTTTCAAACATAATATCCTGATATATTACTATTTATCTCAGTGATCTGTGAGAATAATGCAAAATGGATATATAACACCCATAAAATTATTAACCATCTTACTAACAATAATTCTGAGCACCTTTTCAAACTCCACCCGTCTAACACCCGTGGATATGTTTATAAAGTCAGAAAACAGCACAGCTCCCATGACTTTTGGAAACATTTTTTCACACTAAGAGTTGCTGAAGTATGGAACAAACTGCCAGCATCAGTTGTTAGTTGTCGGAGCCCTGCATCCTTCAAAACTTCCATGCTTCCTGAGATTCGCCAACACTACACCTGATTTTCTCCCCTCTATACACATGCAAGCATGTATCTGACTCATACACTGTTCACTTTCCAGACATTTGTACATTACTGCATGTATGCTTCATATGCACTTTTGACAAGTTGTAGTGCACCTGAGCACTGTATACAATAATTTCATTATTACTAGTATTAACATAATAGAATAAATCTTACCTCTAGTGGGACTCTCCATAGATTTTATTTCAGCTTCAGGAAAGTGTGCGAGGATCTGCTCAGAAAGTTTTTCCATCCTACTCTGTCCACCTCAAGACTTACTGTAAAATAAAAGTATATACAGTTTTAGAATAAAGACAATGACAACAGGTTATGGACATATATAAAGCAAGAGTAAATTTTAAGAGATAAACTGAAATATCATATTAGTTCAAGTGAAAAAAGGAAATAATCATTTTTCCTATTTGGTGTTTGTATGTGTGTGCCTATATCAACACTTTAACATCAATTTTTCCTTCTTTCTATGGGTCTGAAGGAAATCATTGTTGAAGCAGATATTCTACAACCAGATGCATCTGGTTGTAGAAATGAAGTAATATTCACTCAAAGCCAGATATGTCTTGCACAACAGACTTGAAACAAACATCACACACATGAGAGCAATGATCATTTGTAAAACAAAGAATTGTCAGGGTCAAAACATATGTGCGTGTATGTATGTGTGTGTGTATGGTGGAAACACTATCAAGCTCAAAGTTAATGGTCAAGGGATGGAAATTGACAACAGGTGGATCATGCCCTACAACCCATTGCTGTCTAAAACATTGCAGACCCATGTTAATGTTGAGTCATGCAACTTTATAAAAAGTATTAAATATATATGTAAATACATCAATAAGGGCTCAGATATGGTGGTTTGGAGACTTGAACAGGAAGGCAAGCAGGAGATGAAATTCAGCAATATAAGTTGGGTAGGTGTATTTCCTCTAACAAGGCAATGTGGGGCATCCTGGGCTTCAAAATCTATGAGTGGCATCCAAAAGTGGTGAATCTATCTGTACATCTTGAAAATGGCCAGTGTGTATATTTCACTGAAGACAATGCTCAAAACGTAGTTCTGAATCCACCAGAAACCACTTGACAGCTTTCTTCAAATTATGCCAATGTGATCTGTTTGCCTGAACACTGTTGTATGTTGAGGTTCCCGTGTACTATAACTGGGCACACGATAGATGGAAGAGACACAAGCAAGGAGCACGCATTGGGGGCTGGGAAGAATATGCTGTCTTCAGAAGTGGGGCCATTGAGTGGGTGTACACTGTGCACCCTAATCAGCAGGAGTGCTTCTTTTTGCATCTACTGCTGCTCACTGTCAGACCTCTGAAGACACAATGAGGAAATCTGCATGATCTACAGAGAAGCCTGCACCAAGCATGGACTATTGGAGGACGACGCTCACTGGGACCAGACACTAGAGGAGGTAGCAGAGCACCAAGTCAACTGCATATCTTTGTGTGTCTGCATTTGTGCCCCCACCATCAGTTGACAACCAATGCTGGTGTTTTTACTCCTCTATAACTTAGCAGTTTGGCAAAAGAGACTGATAGCATAAGTTCTAGGCTTACAAACAATAAGTCCTGGGGTTGATTTGTTCGAATAAAGGCAGTGCTCCAGCATGGCCATGGTCAAATGACTGAAACGAGTAACAGAATATATATATATATATATATATATATATATATATATATATATAATGTATGTATGTATGTGTATATATATGTGTATGTATTTTATTAAGACAAGGAACTAAATTCCTTTAAGAGATGCAAGCATCCCAGTTCTCTGGTTTATATCAGCATTCAGTGAAAATCAAGTATGTTAGATTATCATTGAAACATATAGGTATTTTAAAAACTTTATGAATGAGAAAATGGATAAAATTGACTTTCAGATGTTATTTATTTAAATACATTCAAATTCATACAGAGAAATTCCTGACTACATCTGTTCCCACACCCAATCAATTCAATTACAGAAATAAAATTCAATTCAAATTCTCATATTCGAAACCAGTCAAGTGAGTATTTGCTCAGGGAGAATTTCAAAAGGAAGTCACATTTCTACGGGTAGGCTAACCTATGACAAATTCAGATGTGTGGATTTTTTCTTGAACACAAATGTTCCTTAGAAAAATGTTATTACCATATACATGTAAATAAATAAATAAATAAATAAACACATTCGACATATTAGTGCTTGTGCAAATATGATACACAATATGTTATGGTGTCACGGTAGTTAAGATATAGATATTATAGACAGAATGATAGATTAAAACTGGATTGTCTCCCCTACCCAGGCTTTTTTTTTTTTTTTTTAGTGGGGGACCTCTGTCGAACACACCGGCCTACCCTGTCTTTGATCTTTGTCTCTCTCTATACATTTTTTTTCCCACTTTTCAATATTATTATGTATACGTATAACTCTCTATGGGTTTTTTTTCTGCTAGTGAAATTGTAATGTTGTACTCTACTAGGCACACATAGCCTTGTTTACATTGTATTTCGTCTCAACCTGTTAATATTTTTTAAAACATATCCGTGAGATTCTAATGTTATAGTTTTAATGCACATATAGACTTGCATACACATTGATGTCTTTCTTTTTCCTTTTACATCTCTCTCACTATTATTATTGTTATCATCATTTTTCCCTTTCACAACTTGGTTTGTAGATTATCTGATTTTTCCCCGCCTTTAGTCGAGCATATCGACCCCGGGACTTATTCTTTGTAAGCCTAGTACTTATTCTATCGGTCTCTTTTGCCGAACCACTAGGTGACGAGGACATAAACACACCAGCATCGGTTGTCAAGCAATGTTGGGGGGACAAACACAGATACACAAACATATACACACACATATATATATA
>NC_068998.1:19820025-19822300 GCF_001194135.2 Octopus bimaculoides | reverse complement strand
ACACTTGCCCAAGATGCCACGCAATGGGACTGAACCCGGAACCATGTGGTTGGTAAGCAAGCTACTTACCACACAGCCACTCTTGCACCTATTATTTTATTTTTAATTTATTTTATTCTATTTCATCTTATTAAACTTTCTTGCTGTTCTTCAAAAGATTCCTCACACCGATGAGAATGACAATGCATAAATTTAATTATAATTATAATTACTATGATTAGAATTTTTTTCTTACATATTTGCATTATTTTTCGAAATGTATGTATGCATTGAATCCAGTTTTGTAATAAATCTATTTCTGATTCAACATTTTCTCTTCATTTTTTTTTACGTGTTTATGGTATATTTTTATACCTATAATGAAACACCTCAAATATCATTTTCATATTCTTATTAGTTGCTCTGGCTGATTTTTATGAATATGATGAATCCTTATTAGAAATAATTTTTTCAACAATGAAGAATGTAATTCATACCCTCTAAAAATATATATATATCATAAAAACCTTATTCTAAAAATCAATAAAGTACATAATAGAATAACTAGTAAATGGTATAAAAAGGATTACGCATATTTCGTGGCAATATTTTCAAATTAATAACTAATAAAACCAATTCGATTAATAATTCAATTAATAATCAAATCGATCTACAATGAAATCTATTCAAAAATATAGTCACTCGTTAGGTCTAAAATAAAATTATAATAATAATAAAAAAATCAATGTACGTATTGTAACTTATAAATATAATTGAGTTATTCCTTAGAGATAATAAAAAATATAATAACATTTTTTCTAGTGATAATTTTGGAGTTGGTTACTAATAATGTTGGTAATATTATTTCTTCTTTAAATAAATTGAAGCTTAATAAGTTTTACAAAAACAAATCAAGTAATTATTCCAATAATAATAAGACAAACCAGAACATAATTAATTGTACATGTACAGATAAAAAGAAATGTAAATTTAATAATAACTGTAATTTGGAGGATGTAGTATGTAAATGTGTAGTGACTTTGCTTGATGATAACAATATGAATGGTTATAATTTAAATACTACTTACATAGGGTCGACTTCTAACAAAATTAAATTACGTGTGGCTCAACATATGAATTCTTTTAAGAATAGAAATTTAATTCATTCTTATGGCCTTAGTAAATATATATGGGAACTAAAATGTAAAAATATTATGTACAATTTAAATTGGGAGATAGTTTGTAAGGCTAAATCTTATCGAATAGGTAATGCTTTTTGTTTATTATGTACTAATGAATTTAAGGAGATATTATTAACTGATAATAAAAAATTGATTAATTCCCTAGATGAACGAAAAATTCAATGTAGACAGAAATTAAATTATTTATATAATAAGTTTAGCTAATTTATGTATTTATATAAACCCTATTTTATATTACTAATTGTTGTAGTTATGATTTGTAGTAGTAGAATGTGTATAAATTAGCACGAGATTATAAAGGATATATTACATATTTAGAATAAGATTAAACTAAGATGTTTATAAAATAAATTAATTAATTAATGAAAATAGATTTAATTATTGTAATGTAGCTTCATTTACGTATATAATATATAATGTATTTTACGTATTTTAGATTTGAGTTATTTAGACTTTAAAATTTTCAAGTAAATGATATACTAGTTATTTTTTTTTTATTTTCACATCTAAAATACATCATGTCATCTAAACGATTTAAATACATATTTCCATCTCATTATTCCATATTTTTTTTATTTACACCGTATTTTCACACGATATATTTCTTATAAACGTTAAGTTCTACATATTACGTTTAAAATTTTAGTTTAACAGCAATTCTTCGATAAGATAAGTTATGATGTTATTTTAAGAAATATTGTTAAATGCTTTTCGATTATTTATTTATTTATTGTTAAAACAAGTATTCTTTTATATATTTATTTGATATTTATTATAAGTTACAATACGTACATTGATATTTTTATTATTATTTTAATTTTAATTTTATTTTAGACCTGCATAGATTTAATTGTAGATTGATTTGATTATTAATCGAATTGGTTTTACTAGTTATCTATTTGAAAATATAGCCACGAAATGTGTGTAGTCATTTTTATATCATTTACTAGTTATTCTTTTATGCACTTTATTGATTTTTAGAATAAGGTTTTTATGATATTTTTATTTTCTAGAGGGTATGAATTACATTCTTCATTATTGACTTATTTAATAGTGGTTTTTCTCTAAATTATATATATATATATATATAATTT
>NC_068998.1:19815340-19817672 GCF_001194135.2 Octopus bimaculoides | reverse complement strand
CAAAATTTTATTAATATAGACCAGGGGTTTTCAAACTTATTGACTTGCAGACCCCTTTATATTTCAGGCTTTACCTTAGGGACCCCCTTATAAACGCTTATGAAATTTATACATAAATATTTGCTTAAAATAACATATATTTTTACATTTATTTATTTAACAGTATTTAACAAATAGGTTTATTGTCAATTAAAAGATTTCGATTAAAAAACATGTATAAAATCAAATTGCCCATAAAAAAAGTATTTGCTGTCCACGGGCCCCCTGTCTTGTCCTTGCGGAGCCCCTGTGGTCCGTGGACCACAGTTTGAAAACCCCTGATATAGACTATTGTGTCAAAAGGACACTTGGGAACAGTTCTTGGACGTCAATAGGGTTAAGTAGACACGTCAACTGAAACTCTGTGCGTGTTAGTTCCCCACCATCGCTTGACAACTGGTTTTTGGTGTGTTTACTTGTACCTTAGCGGATCGGCAAAAGAAAAACTTATAGAATAAGGTACCAGGCTTTAAAAAAATACTAGAGTCGATTCATTCGACCAAAAATTTTCAAGGTGTAACCCAGCATGGCCACAGTCTAATGACAGAAACGAGTAAGAGATAAAAGATTACGTACAGCAAGTATAATATATGGTAATTTTTTACAATCACACCCCTACGCGTTTAGAAACATCTACGTTTTCGCTTGTTTGCTAACAACAGTCAAATCTCCCTTATACTACACCCTACCATCTTAAAAAGGTAAAACGTCGCATTAGATAATGTAGTCCATGTTTGCACTGTCTCTGAAAAAGATGAGATGGTCATAGTTTGAAAGCTTTTGATCATAGTCGTCTGCTTGATCGGTGTCGACTTGTAGCTTAACAACTTTGTATTTCAGTTGCTTTAATAGTTAGAAATGCCGTAGCTAGGCTAGTCTATACCTTCGAACAGAAATCTAAGTCACATAAGCAATATTTTTTTTATAGGCAAAATATAAACATACATATATAAATATAAAATGTAAATTAAAAATAAATTTACGAACGACGATATTGAAATAAACCAGTGCTCTGCACATCAGGTTTTATTTTTTTGCTTAGTGGTGGGTTTGTTCCCCCTACCCCACCCCACTCCAAAAAATATATAATTACTTACCAGTACTCTATCAGCACATGAACACCCATTTTTGCAGGAGTTCAAGCGAACAACCTTCACTAATTGTTTAAAAATTAACGTTGGATTAAAACTTCTACGTGATTCACTGCTCTTGTGCTCGAGTAGTGACTACTTCGTTGTTGGTGCAATATAAAACAACGTCCTAGTTCAACCAATTGCGCAAGTTTTCTTTTCTCTGACGCGTCATCCGAATACAAAAGGCATGAGCCAATGATACAGCTTCTACACAATCAATGGATTTACTAGCAAAAGTAGACTAAAGAAGCTTTCAAACTACGCCTAATTGCATTAAACAATAAAGGGCGGAGCCGGTAACAGCAATTGTTTTGTTGTCGTTGGTAACACGCTTTAACGAGGTGTCAAATGATCCCCGTGCTGGTGCTTGGCTGTTCCAACACCTTGGCTTCGCCATCTCCCGTCGTAATGCTGTGAGCGTGTTGGCTTGCTTCAATAGGTTTGTTGGACCTTGTGGTGTGCGACCATTAGAAGCACTTAGTGTTGAATTGATTTTTCTTTTCTTTTCCTTTCTTTCTTCCTCTTTTTTGTCTTTCTTCACTAATGTTTGTGTTTTCTTCGGTTTTGAATTTGTATTCTAACGCTATTTTGTATTATACAAGTATCAAATACATACGCGTTATACATGTAATAAAATAAATTTCCCCAGTATAAAGATAAATAACAATATTAAGTTTAAAAGAAACAGTTTATATTAACAGTGTTTTCATAGCGCACAGTCTAATGGGACATTTATAGCGTTTGATTTATAGGGACATTATCGTGTCTAGTCTGGCGAATTTTTACACTGTAGGACGACTAAAAACATAACTGCGCAATAGAATTTATTAATAGTCATCATATTAACAAAATGTATTAAGTCGTTGAATAATAATAATAATAATAATAATAATAATAATAATAATAATAATAATAATAATAATAATAATAATAGTAATAATAATAATAGAAAATTCTAACTGGGCTCCACCTGCGAGGTCATGCGCTGTTTATCTTGATATGAGATCACCATGTCGCGCACATATGGTTGTGATGCATGTGCCTGGTGTACCCTTATCGGATGGGTAGTCATGATGGGTATAATGGGCTTCGTATGTTTTACCCCAGTGTCACTTTGATGGCATGCGCTGCTCTCTCACTCAATAATAATAATAATGATA
>NC_068998.1:19809417-19815110 GCF_001194135.2 Octopus bimaculoides | reverse complement strand
GTCGTTGAATAATAATAATAATAATAATAATAATAATAATAATAATAATAATAATAATAATAATAATAATAATAATAGAACTGGTATGAGTATGTACCAAGTAAAGTTATGCACGAGGATGGAAAAGTAACGATACTCTGGGACTATGATTTTCAGACTGATCGTGTAATCGAACACTATCGGCCAGATATTGTCATATTGAATAAGAGAGATAAATACTGCCAGATCATTCGGGTAGCCATACCAAATGACATGAATGTTGTGAGTAAAGAGGTTGAAAAAATCACCAAGTACTCCGAATTGAAAGTGGAAATGACAAGATTGCATGGAATGCGAGAAAATAATGTGAAAGATACCAGTGGTGGTCGGAGCGTTGGGCTCAATCCCATTGAAACTTCAAAACTTCTTAAGGCAACTGGTAATCTCATGCAAGACTGATGTCTTGCAAAAAGCAGCCTTATTGGGCACAGCACACATCTTAAGGAAAGTATTGTTTGTCTGAGATCCTTGTTGTGACTTGACAGATGACTAAAGACTCCGGTGCATTTTTATCCACACTGTGTTATGAAGGAATAATAATAATAATGATAATGATAATAATCTACTATAATAATACTCTAGTGTTTTTCTCCGTCACAACATATGAGAAAGGAAGGGTTGATAGATGAATAAGGAAGGAAGGCAAACTGGTAGTGGGATAATGGAAATTCTACTGTGAAAAATCAAACAGCGTTTCAACTCTGTGTGAGTATATGTGTTTATGTGTGTGCGTGTACAAGGGAAGTATGTGAATGCTTGTATGTGAATTCGATATGAATGGAGAACTCCACCCAAGGGCAGGAGTAGCAAGATTATACTTACCTATAAAGGAAGGTGGAAAAGGGCTAATATCAGTAGAAGACTGAGTGGGTTTAGTTAGAGAAGATATAGACTTCAATGTAGGTAATAGGGAAGACAGTTTATTAAGAGCTGCTAGAGTCACAGCAAGGCATAGGGAAACCAAAAAAAAAAAACAGGAAAAAAAAGAACAAAAACTATCTGATTGGAGGTAGGTTCCCAAAGGTAGTTGCAGAAAATAGTAAATTTACATAGTTATGGTTGCAGAATAGGAAGGCTGAAAAGGGAGACTGAAAGTTCGTTTAGAACAATACAAGATCAAACATTAAGGACTAATCAAATAAAAGCAAAGATAGACAAAAAACAAGTAGATTCTCAATGTAGGTTATCCAAATCAAAAGAGGAAAGTGTTACTCATATAGTAAGTCAATGTAGCATGCTGGCACAGAAAGAATACAATAAAAGATATGACGACCTAGAGAGAATAATCCACTGAGAGTTATGTAGAAAGCTGGGATTTGACCATACTGATAAATGGTATGAACATGAACTTAGTAAAGTACTAGAAAGTAAGAAATATAAAATGTTGTGGGACTTTAACATTCAGACTGACAGAGTAATACAAGCTAGATGGCCTGATTTAGTAGTAGTAGACAAAGAGAATAGAAAGTGCCAGATAATTGACTTTACAGTTCCAAATGATGAAAAAAATCAATGTGAGAGGTATAGAAAAATAACAAAGTACCAAGACCTAGCCATTGAATTACCAACACTATGGAAATTGCAAGTAAAATGTATCCCAGTAGTTATAGGTGCGTTTACGACAGAGTCGGAGACTAGCAAAAGTCTCTGAGATTTCCCAATCCAAATAGATCAGGTGTTATAGAGTGTAACAGACCAGACCTGGTGGTGGTGGACAAGGTGTACAACATATGCTATATAGTTGAAACTCCATGCCCCTTTGACCCATGAATAGTCAAGAAGGAAGGTGAAAAGGTAAATAGATACAACCCTCTTAAGTACGAAATAGCTTGGCTATGGAAAACGAAGGTGAAGACAGTACCAATTATTGTTGGGTCATTGGGAACAGTATTAGAATGCATCAGAATGAATATAAAGGAAATCGGAATAGAGTGCCCAGTAGAACTATTACAAAAGGTTTGCCTCCTTGGCACGGCCGGAATATTCAGGAAAGTATTAGATAGCTGAAAAGAACGAATAGCATGGTATTGCAGGCTGCAGGTAGTAAGTAAGCCTACTACGCATACAAGACTCCAGGAGCTCCAACAAAACTTGTGATAATAATAATAATAATAATAATAATAATAATAATAATGCAGTTTGCATCACATCCTTTATTATATGGTAGAACAGGGCTCAAAAAACTTTTGACTCTTTAACTTTTGAAGGTGCTGTAAATCGCAGATTAGCAGTGCATTCTTGCCCACACACACGCGCGCGTGAGTGCATTAACTATACACTCACTAAAACTGTTTGGTAACCATAGAGTTTTACAACTTTATGCATTTATAAAAATCAATAAATTGATTCTTATGAATGTGTAGATTCATGAAAATCAATTTATTCATTTTAAGAACGTGTGTCATTTATCATATACATGTTTCATTCATCGAACTGCAGCCATACTGGGGCACCAACCTGATGATATTTGCTTTTAAGTCTGGCACTTATTCAATCAGCCTCTTTTTTGTCGAACTTCAAGGTAACGAGGACATAAACAGACTAACACCGGTTTGTCAAGCGTGGCGGGGGAAAGCACAAAGATGCATGCGCACGCACGCACACATACACACACACACACATATAATATACATATTGGGTTTAGTCACACTGCGTGGGACCTTGGACCTTCCTTGTAGTTAACTTTTTGTTGGATACCTGGTCATTCAGGTCCCACCTCAAACCAAACGAAAGGCTGTCGTATATTAACAAAGCTTCCTGTCACCCACCTTTTGTGCTTTAAAACCTAGTGAAGGGATCGGTAAGAATAAAGACATTTTTGACGCTGCAGACCCTTATTACAACGAGGCTTTGGCAGCCAGCGGGCATTAGGACTATATCTCCTATATGCTGGAACCTAACACGCACAAAAAAGCGCTACAGTAAGGTCCTTTGGTTTTCATGCAATCCTAGTGTAAAAAAAAATTATAGTGAATGCCCCTAAACTCCACACAGAGGCAATAGTCTGTCGATGCAGCTCCGAGGCTATGATCTATGAAGTAAAAGTGGTGTCCGGCAGTAGCAGTAACAACGACACTGGTAGCAACACAACAGCAGCACTAACAACGTAGGGACATATACACAGAAATAAGCTGGAACAACAGAGTTCACATTTAAGCTACGACTAAATAACCACGGGCCCTCTTTTAGGATCCCAGAGAGGAGCATCGTCATGGCATTGGTCTTTAAAAGAAGAGGGAACGCCATACAGGGTTACATGGAGGCTCCTGGACCAGCTTCGGCCGCACCCCAACGGAAGCAGACGATGCAAACTTTGCTTGGCCGAGAGGGCAAGGATCTTTAAAACTTTGTTTGATCCGAGTGCCTTCTTAAATTCAAAAAGTGAAATTTTTAGTCGGTGCCTTATGATAAAAAATTCATGTTGAAAACATGGGCTTCTTCGCTTGATGACTAGCGAGCGGAAAACAAACGTAAACTAATCCTTCTCGAACACAACTGGAACGTTCAAAGGAAGACAAATCCGTCATTCCCAGAAAGGGCTTCACATTTTATTTAGTGTGCTTTTTTCGTATTTATGGACAACTGACTGATTGTGTGTGTTTGTGTGTGTGTGTGTGTGTGTGCGTGTGTGTGCGCGCGTGTCTGTGCGTGCGTACGGGTGGGTATGTATGTGCGTGCTTGTGTGCGTGAGTGCGTGCGCGAGATTATATATGTTTGTCCCCACCACTACTTGCCAACCGGTGTTGGTGTGTTTACGTCCCCGTAACCTAATGGTTAGGCAAAAGGGATCCATAGAATAAGTACCAACCTTTAAAAAATTTCGTACTAGGATTGATTCATTCGACCAAAACACTTCAAAGCGTGCACCAACATGGCCACAGTCTAATGACTGAAACAAGATATATATATACGACAGGCTTCCATACAGTTTCTGTCGGCCAAATTCACTCACAAGGCATTGCCCAAAATGGTCCAAAATGTCACGCAGTAGGACCATGCGGTTGCAAAGCAAACTTCTTCACCACACAGACATGTCTGCGCCTGTATTCATAAAATCTGCTTATTATCAATGATAATTTACTTTAAGCAATGAAAACTATGATTAAACTACTTATTTCTATTAACAATAAAGTAGCATATACGAACGTTTCTACTTTTAAAAACAGGTATGATCGACTGTTTTCCGAGAAACAGGTTACATGATTCATATCTAAGGCGTGCCACACTATTAAGAATAATTCAAGGTAAGCTTTTATCAGACATGCATTCCGGAGATCACGAACCGCATATAACTCCTGACTAGTTAGTGGTGGTGGGGCTTAATCTCGACATGCTTTCGCAATCAATGAGAGGTAGTTTACTTTACAACGAAGTTGGAAATGAGTAATGCTAAAATTATGAAGGGTATTCCGAACATCTATCTTACTTTAATCGTTGATAAAACTTGATAAACGATTGATTTTATGAATATAAACAGCAAAAAATCATTCTTAACCCTTTGAGCCCGTAACACCAGTTTACTGGTGGATGACTTATTTTTCTCTAAACCGTAGCATCGCTCTATACCGTAGCACCGGTGGAGTGCCAGGTATATGGTAAAATAAGGTTCAGGATGTCGGGGCTCAAAGAGTTAAGTTTACTACTGATAAGATAGCAAAATAAGCTAAATCTTCCATTGAGTTCTATTTTTAATAAAATACTTTTTTCAAATTTCTATCTTAAAAAGAAAAAAACTCACTGTGTCTGTGAAAAAGATGAGATCGTCATGACTGGAACGCTGTTGATCATAGTGTTTGCTTGATCAGTGGCGACTTGTGGCTCAACAACTTTGTATTTCTCGTAAATACCTGGAAAGAAATTAATGATAGGATGTCTATCTAGTTTATTTATTAGGTCATCCCATAAGTAATGTCCGGACTTCTATATTTTCAATTTGTAAACGCTTTACGGTATTTTAGAATGTCTAATGGCATCAAGTAATATTTATAGGTATTTGGACGTATTTAAACTAATTAAATTTCATTTTGCAGGATAATCTAATTGAAATTTCACTAATTATAGCTCTTCAAACACGGAAGTATCTGAGGAGCATTTGAGGCACATAATGCTTTATGAATTTAAAAAGGATAACTTTGCAGTTGAAGCAACTCGAAATATTCAATCAGTTTATGGGGAAGAGTGCCTGAATGAAAGAACTTGCAGAAGATTGTTTGTAAAATTCAGAAGTGGAGATTTCAGCCTTGAAGATGGGACCCGAACAGGACGTCCAATTGAGTTTGATGACAAGATCCTTTTGGCAGAACTTGAAAGAGTTCATGCAGTTTCAGTTGAAGAATTGGCAAGCAAGCTTCGTTCAAGCCATACAACTGGTCATTAACATCTTCAACAGCTTGAAAAGGTCCCAAAACTCGGGAAATGGGTGCCTCATGATTTGTTTGAAGCCAACCGCAAATCGCGAGTGGACATCTGCTCTTCTCTTCGTTTTCCTGAACTCATCTCGCCCTGTTTGGACAGACGAGTGACCGGTGATGAAAAATGGATCTTTTATCAAAACGCTAAGTGTTATATGGACTGTTAGATATGTAATTCGTCTGACGTTCCGTGTGTCATGTGGTTCGTCTGAGTTCATTGTTTCATTGTTGTTGTCTTGTGGG
>NC_068998.1:19806536-19808375 GCF_001194135.2 Octopus bimaculoides | reverse complement strand
TGTACAAGGTCCAGCAGAACAGGAATAAGAGTCCTCAAAAGAAACATCAGCAGTCTTATTCCACAAACCAGGAGAAATGCTACCGATGTGGAAAGGCCCACAAAGCAACAGACTGTCCTTTCAGGGAAACCAAATGTCATTTTTGTGATAAAAAGGGTCATTTGCAAGCGGTGTGTAGGAAAAAACAACATCAGCAACGCAATGGCCATTCACAAACTCCCGTGAAACGAACATTGGGTGAGTGCGTTCTTTGTATGTAATTGAACAATAAATGTAATAATTAAATTGTATAACTCGTTATGTTATCTCTGCGAGTCAGTCCGAGGGAAACATAACACTAAGCGTCAGTCATTGGCTTGGTGAAGGGGAAAAGGCACAACCACAACCGAAAAGGGAACTCCATGCGAAGAAGGTACTTCTCTCTGTTTGCTGAGATTGCAAAGGAGTCATCCACTTTGAGTTGCTACCAACTAATGTAACGATCAATACTCAAATTTACTGTCAGCAATTAGAGGGTTTGAACACTGCATTGAAGGAAAAAGGACTGCTTTAGTGAATCGAAAGGGAGTAATGTTTCATTGGGACAATGCAAGACCCCCAACACTGCAAAGATCATGTTACAAGATCGAAGAAGCTGGCTGGGAGAAAATTGCTCATCTACCTTATTCTCCAGACCTTGCTCCTTCAGATTACCATTTGTTCCGTAGTTTACAGAAAGAATCATTTAGATCGATTGACTCTCGAAACTGCTCTTTCGGGAAATCGAAACTGACTTTTCAGACTTCTTTCCGAAACCAAAAGTTTTTCACTAATGGGGTTAAAAAGTTTATGAGTAGATGGAGAGATGTCATAAATAATTACATACATATATATAACTATCTGTCTATCTATCTGTCTACCTATCTTTATATGTATGTATTTCTGTATGTGCGTCTGTGTGTGTGTCTGCGTGCGTGCGTGAATGCGTTTCCCTCCAGTGCCAAAATTTACAACAGCCAAAACAGGCTGCATGTCCAGAGAGCCGCGCCAAATCGTCTGTGTTCAAGCAATAACGTCTAACCATCTCACTCCCATAGGAAAATTATCAAAGCTGATATTTATGAATATTGAATTGCATGTCGATAAAATAACTAGGTTTACTCCACAGCATAAATATCAATAGAATGAAATTATTTGTCATATTAACGAGAAAATGATGGATTTGATCAACAAATTTAAGTAGTACGCTTGCTGCACCTTATCATATGTTGCTATGCGTTGGTGGGTGTTTGTATGCGCTGCTATGTTGTGTTGACCATAGCCCATCCTTATAGTTTAAAACAATAAGGTTAAAGAGAATGTTTGTTATGTTCTTTCTAGCAGGTCAAGCAGCTGCTTTAAGCCCCCACCCTCACCATCTTTTAGTTTGATAAAAGATGGTGGAGGTGGGGGCTTAACATCTTCTCTAAGTGTTCAGACTGCACATCAAAGCAACAAAAGACGGCGGAATTCTCGTTTAAGCACCCCATATAACCCCACATAAGTTTTTTTAATTTTGGAAATTTTCAGAAAGTTTTTGCGAATTTGTATTCTCCACACGGGAATTCATACGATTATGAAAAAAACATTTCTATAAATTCTAAAATTTTCCATTTTTTTAAAAATCAGTTTAAAATACAGATAGTTCGAATATTTTACTTAAACTCCGTCAGCGGACTATCTTTAGGTGCGTCATAATTCCATTAAATGTGTTTATGGAGAGAAAAATATTGAAAAATATTAATACATGTCAGAGTAGCAAAGAAACGAGAACGGTATCAGGTGGTCGTGGGAAGTATTAAAACAGCAGCTAAATCGCCC
>NC_068998.1:19799502-19805072 GCF_001194135.2 Octopus bimaculoides | reverse complement strand
TATATATATAGGATAAATATCTTAATGTAATGGTAAATATGTAATTATAAATGCCTTGCAACCTTTGCCATAATTATTAACTGGTAATGGAACAGTAAATGTGTATTTTTTTAAATATACCTTGGATCTTGCCACCTTATTATTTTTTTTTTTTCTCAAGGCTTTCACTTCTAAAACTTACGTACAGACATTCAGGCATGTCAGTTGTCACATATGTATATGTATGTGTAGATGTGTGTGTATGTTTAATAACGTCCGTAACGCGGAAACACACACACTCACAGACACATACACTTACAGAGAGATATACAATCATATACAAAATGTGACGTCATCGTCATCGTTGTGGTATAAAATTTTCCTGACATACACTCACATATATATACTAAGATAGCCACACAGAGACATACATTCACGCATGTCAATCTTTACATATGCATATGTATGTGTAAGAACGACCGTGCGAACCAAAAAGGAGAAATGGTGACGAATGGAAAAATAGGCTCCTTTATTAAACGCGTCACACGGTCGAACACAAAAATATAAAATGATAAATATGTTATACTTCGATAACATAGAGAATTCGTAAATGCCAGTAAGGAAGACGATAGGAACACAACCGTATGAAGATGAATAACAGTAGTATTTATTGGAGCATTAAATCGTATGTCTGTATGTGTGTGAATGCGACATAATAAAACACAATAAAAGACAGGCCGTCATGTAAATAAAAGAGTGTGTGCGAGTAATACCTGTATGTGTATGCGTGAGATACAGCGGATAGAAAAGAGTCAGTAACACGTATAAGAATTTAAGATACCAGTTCTTTGTTAGAGTACACAGTGGTAAGTGGTAAGTACACAGTGGTAGCTGTACGATGGTGTTGATGTCGTCGCTGGAAACTGGTTGCTGCTGTGTTACGCGTGTGTGGTCAACGCCAGATCTCAAAGGAGATCTGAGGCGCGACGAATTTGCTGGGTATCTAGCAGGCTATTTATAGCTGAAGGTAGGCTCCAGAGAACCATTAGAAAAACACTATCACGTGACCTTATTAGGGGCTGTGGTTGGTCGATTTGCGTTCTGGCGGGAACGGTACGAGGCAGTTCCGCTTCAAATAATAATCAGTCAGGTGATGACAGGGAATGAGTTGCTTTCTACTACGCTCGCGTTTGTTAATATTTATAGTAGTGAGAGAAAGTGGTGTTTGTATATAATGGTGATAGAGGTTAGTTTCACTACATATGTGTAGATGTGTATGTATGTTTAATAACGTACTTAACGCGGAAAGACACACCCATATTTTACTGTCACTGAGGTGGTTGTGAGGTGTGCTAAAAATAACAGCTAAATAGGCTTTAAATCACGCACCACTACAATTTTGCATAATCGTATGAAGTCCCATGTGTAGAATACAAATATGCAAAACTTTTCTGAAAATTTCAAGAAATAAAAAAGTTATGAGGGGTTATATGTCGTGCATAATTCATTTGTTTACAGTTTCATATAAAAATACAAGTGCTATTTTCAGGATGTTGAAAAAAGGTGCAATCACGCCTAAAATAACACCTTCCAAATCCTGTTTCCTGACTGGGTGATCTGGCAGCCAAACTGAAAAGATCCAGTAAAACTTATTCTGAAGATCCAACTCATTGGTGTATCATTTCTCTTGAATACATTTGTCTTAAGAAAAAAATGCAGCACCAAGCGTTTCAACTGGCCATACACTACAAGGTCCAACAAAACCTACTGAAGCAAGCCAGCACGCTCGCAGCATTACCACGGGCGATGGCGAGGGTAAGGCGTTGCAACAGCCAAGTGCCTTCAAGGGCATCACCTGACACTTCGGTAAGGCGAGCTGCCAATGTTGACAAGAACTTCACGGTTAGTGGCTCAGTTCTCAAACACCACAGGTTAGAAGAGATGGTTCTCTATCAGGTCCCGATACTTCAGGGGGGGGGGTCTGTTCGGCTACGGAAGTGACCCTTCCATTTACTGCAGCATCAAAAATGTGGAACGGAACAAAGGAGTTGCAGAATGTGGCATCTCAAATGAGGCACCTATCTCTAACCCAGGAACAGAGGGTAAGGTCTCTTTCCATCACTTCTGGATAACTCCGAAGGCTCCAGAACCGAGGGGATATTATCTATTTACCTGTGAATTGTCAACATTATTTCGCCGTGATAAGGGTCGCGGGTAGGGCCGGTTTTTATTCAAATTGGGCTCCGCGTGCACGCTCGAGCGGAGGATGTTATGATGAATTTTTAGTATATCATTGTGGTGCCTCAAGCCCTCAACACTTTTTGGCTGAGACTAGCGTACTACACGAAGCATAAAACATAAATCTTCAGCTTTTGTAGAGAAGAGGGCCCCACTGACAATTCTCTTATTGGGCTCCACGCCGGCCCTGGTCGCAGGGGGTCACTTAGAGTCCTCTTTCTTCTCTGATTGGATTGTATTTAAGTTTTTGGCCAACATATCCACTGCATCGTCTCCTTGTCATTCTATCGCTACTACAATGACTTCTGTTCCTCAGTGCAAGATGGTCGCATACTTCCACTACTGAATCACTCCCGACCCACTTGTCTCATTACACTTGTTGTATACAATCCTTCTTCCAGCCCTACTCTAACCATTATGTCCAATCCTTCCTCTCCAGAACACCACCCCTCTGGAATCTTGTCCCTGCTCATGTCTTTCTTGCAGGTATGGACCTGCAAACAGTTTAAACGGAACGTTAAAGGCATCAGCTTCACCAGTCTCAGAGGGCTTGCAAGGGACAGTGGCACTCTCTGTCCAGATAAATAAATAAATAAAAAGAAAATAGAGAAGAGTTGTGCAAGAAATTAGCAATCCCTTCTAAGGTATAAAAAAAAGACTGATTAACTTCTGGAAGCGTCCAAAGACGTACCAGTGTACTGCAGAGAATAGAAATAAGAAACGATCTTATAAATCATTAAACAACTGTGGGGAGAAGATGGCATGTAAGTTATTTATCAGCTCATATTCGTCATGTTTTAAATAGCTCTGTATGCATATAACTTGTGTCCTAATAATATACAATAGCGTCAGAAATTATCTAGCTCGTCAAAAAATAATGTCGCAAGTGTGTAGGCTTGCTTCCGTTGAACCTTGTGGTGTGCGACCAATTGAGGCACTTGGTGTTGAATTGATTGGTATTGATTTTTCTTCCTTTATTCCACTTTCTCTTTCTTTTCTTTTTTTTTTCGTTCATCGCTCATGTTTGCATTTTTTTCTGTTTTGGATTTGTATTTAAATGTGGTTTTGTATTATATATGTATCAGGTACTACTAAAGCAGAGTGGTCCCGAACGCGCAGTCGCGCGTCCGCGCTAGCTAGTCGTGAGTGGTCGATCCTTACCCTAACCCTAACCCTAAACACATGTATTCATTTGCACACGCGCACTCGCGCGCGCGCGCGCACTTTTTGTAGGATCGACCACTCACGACTAGCTAGCGCGGGTGCGCGTTCGGGACCACTCTGCTTTAGTAGTACCTATGTATCATATACATATGTTAATATATATATAATTATTATCTCTGTTGGTAATAAAATCATAAATTGAGAACTTAATTAGTCTCCTAGATAAAATGGCGAGTTGGCAGAATCGTTAGCGTGTCGAACAAAATGCTTACCGGCATTTCTCATGGTTCTTTACGTCCTGAGCTCGATACTTCTGACTTTAGATAGTCACATGTATGATATTTTGATTGCTTCGATTCCTAGTTGTTTTGGGACTACACATCCTTTTGAGGTTGGTAAAATAAAGTACCAGTCACGTACTGAGATCGATGTAATTAACTTGCTCCCTACCCTTAAATTTACTGGCCTCGAGCCAGAATTAGAAAACCATTATTAGTCTCGCAGATATATGCACTTAAATTCAAAGGGCGATCTTTGATTACAGCAATATCACCAAGTTCAGTTTTTGATGTACAAGATAATTTCTTTTTGTTTTATATTAAGAGACGCCCGGCGCTAGTCAAGTTTTGCACGTTGATATATTTCAACGTTACAGTTTTTGCTAAAGACAGCCGATGTGTTGTTTGCTTTATTCTTTCGCAAAAATGTCAACAAATGAGGATTTTGCCCCAAACACTAATGTGGAAAATAAAAATCCTGAAGAACTTTATGTGGTCATTGAATACTGGTAAGTACATACATACATACATACATACATACATACATACATACATAGACATACATGTATACATATATGCACAAACACATCTGTATGTATACATATATATATATATATATATATAATATATATATACATATATATTATATATATATATATATGTATGTCTGTATGTATGCATGCATATACATGTATACCTCTGTAACTACAGAGGTATACATGTGTATATAAACATACACATATATACTTGTGTGTGTGTGTGTTAATATTTAGCATAAGTAACAGAGTGACTCAAGGCCCAAGAGCTTCGTGTGTTGGTACCTATCATATACATATATTTGATAATTCTTGTATAGAACATTAGTTTATTTTAAACATCTCTTTAGTTAACTTTAATATCATATGTGTGTGCTATGAATCATTTAATAACGTGGTAAGCTATTCATATAACTATATTGTTTGGTCCAAATCAGTCCTGACCGAGTAGACTACAATCACGAGTTCACGGACATTTAGCGAAAACTGGGTATGTTTCTCGCTATGATGTTTGAGTGCCTCACAGACTGTCAGAACAGAACTGCATGGACCGGTATTGCACCTGTAATATGCTTCTGAAATGCAATGAAAATATTCCTTTGCTTAAACAACTGATAACTGGAGATGAAAAATGCATTGTTTACGATAATATAGTGAGAAAAAAATCCTGAAGTTTCCAAAGCAGAATATTCATTCAAAAAAAGTTATACTTTGTGTCTGGTGAGATTTCAAAGGCATTATTTACTATGAGCTGTTCCCACAACGTAGACCGGCAATGCTGATGTGTACTACCGTCAACTAGCAAATTTGAATAAAAAGATCAAGGCATTGAGGCCAGCGTTCTCGAAACAGAAAAGGGGTTGTGTTCCACCAGGACAATACCCGATCACATGTGTCTTTGGCTATCCGAACAAAGCTGAATGAATTTCGATAGGAACTCGTGTCCCATCCACCATACTCCTCTGACATTGCACCATCTGACTGTCATTTGTTATTGTCTCTACAGAACCCTCGAAGAGGGAAAAATCATTTAATGATTTTGACGGTGTTAGAACCCACTTAGATTACTTCTTTTCTTCAAAAACAACTGAGTTTTATGCCTATGGAATATTTAAATTGCTTACTAGATGGACTAAGGTCATAGAAAACAATGGAAATTACTTTAATAAAAATGAGTGTATGTTTTAAATTTATCTTTTATTGCGCTTAAAAAACGCTAAGAACTTTCCGGACGACCTGATAACTTTCATCTAAACGATTTTTATATGTACTTACGGATGTACTTACGGATGTACTTACGTATTTACGTACGAACGCACGCACGCATGCATGTGTATATGTATGTATGTATGTATGTATGTATGTATGTATGTAT
>NC_068998.1:19791564-19797280 GCF_001194135.2 Octopus bimaculoides | reverse complement strand
GTAGTCGGCACTTAATGTATATCGGCTGAATGGACGTCAGTGATTGGTTGAAATTACAGAAATACGACAACTTTAACATGGAATAACTTATGGATTTCTTTTTTTTTTAAGAAGACTAAGAGAAAAAGATGTTTTATGTGACACATTCTACCAGTGTTCCAAGTTTCAAAGTGTTTCGTTAATGAAAAATGTGGCCCCCGTTTTAAAAAAGATCCCAAGTTCCTTATATTTATAATGGTTATTAAGGTGTTGGGAATTTTTTTTTCTTAGATGTTGGTATTTATAAAAATCAACACCAATTAAGAACAGTGAACACTCCCATTTTGATTAACTTGACATTTCAGTTTATTTTTTATTATCATCTCTAGCTATTTTTCTCACTAAAATGTAATTATTAACAGACAGTGTATGATTTTGTTTTATAGTGATGCCTGAGGTGGATGGAACAAGATGAATTCACTCCGTAAAGACATCCAGAATGAGTTTCCTGAAGCTAAAGTTGTAGACATTATTAGCAAGACTTTTGGTGAGATTTGTTTTATTATTATATAAGTATTACACATTTGTCTCTCAGATCAGTTGGCTAAATAGACACATAACACAGTTGGAGGTTACTTCATTTTTTCAACAATGTAACAGAAGTATTTTTTAGAACAACGATCTTTAGGATGAAATATTGCATGTAAAACCTGGTGGATAGTTTATTTAGCAAGAGATGCAATGATGATTAAAAGTAGGTTTGATAGGAATGAAGACTGGTATAGCAAATCTACTTTTTGTGGTACCATAGGCATGACGGTGTGATTAAGAAACTTGCTTCCCAATCATGTGAACTTGGGTTGAGTCCTACTGCATGGTACCTTAGCAAGTGTCTTCAACTATAGCCCTGGGCCAACCAAAGCCTTAAGAACGGATTTTGTACATGAAAACCTAAAGAAGCCCATCATATACATATATATATGTGTGTGTATGTGTATATATATATATATATATATATATATATATATATATATATATATATGTATATATGTATGTATGTATGTATGTATGTATGTATGCATATATGTATAGGATCTTTGGGATAAATTTGATGATTTTTATGCCTCCTTTCTTCAGGAAAAGCTTGATGTATTGGTGAACAGTCAATGGCATTGGAGAGCTTAAAGATTAAAGTTGTAGTTGAGAAAAAGTTACCTGACATAGAGGACTGGAAGCCATCTGAAAATTGGAAAAGAGTTCCCTGTATTATGATGATTTGTGCCAGATATCAAAATGCTGATATCATGACTACTACTTAATGCTTCGTGAACATTGTGGAGGTTGTAAGAGGTGATCCCTGTATCATGAAAACAAAGTTCCTCCAAACTGTAATGGTCTATGGGTGTCTCTTTTGATGGTGATGGGATGCCACCCCACAACCCTAAACAGGGCCTTAGACTTAATTCAGATGGCCATGTAAAGCTACAGGAGATTGTAGTCAATCCCTGGTTGGAGAGGACTGCTGCCAGAAGGCTCCTTGCCAGAAGGCTCCTTGCCAGGCCTCTGCAAAGGGTCAGAAGTGATGCCTATTAACGCCTCTGTTATTTTTTCTTTCACCTCTTCCACATCTAAAAATTCCATAGCATTACCAGTGATGGCCTTCGAAAAAAAAGTCCTGATCAACTCCAATTGTTCTTTCAGTTCAGAACATGCATTCAGTCATAACTGCTTTTGATCTTCTGTGAGCAAGCGAGGCACACATTTTGCTGCACCTCTTTTTCATTCACAATTCCTCACTCAAAATTCGTTGGCAGGCACTCTAGGACACACAAGTCATATCAACAAGTTTGTCAATTGTTCAGTGATGGTCCTCCAAGATCAGTTCATGAATTTTCATGATGTTTTCATTCATTCGGGAGGTTGACAGTTGCCCTGAACGAGGTCGGTCTTCAAGCAACAACTGACCATTCCTAAAGTGTGAAAACCACTCATAACCTTGTGTTTCGTTCATGGCAGTATCTTTGTAAGTTGTTTGAAGCATGACAATTGTTTCAGCAACCATTTTCTTCAATAGAAAACAGAATTTCATGGAAGCACACTGCTCCTTTGTTTCAGCCATCACAAAAATTGACAAACAGAGGAGAAGCACTGCAAAACAAAGATGCACTATATGGCTGTACATGATGCTGCTGGTCAGCAGACTGATGCCTGAGGGTCGCATCAAGTGGCTTCTAGTAAAGGAAGCCTTAATGACAATGGTCTTGTCCCACAGAGAACCTTTCCAGTTACTTTTGGGTACCCTCTCGTATTGTCCATATATCAATGTATGTATATATACATATATATATCATTGTCATCGTCGTCGTCGTTTAATGTCTGCTTTCCATGCTGGCATGGGTTGGACAGTTGACTGAGGGATGGCAAGTCAGAAGGCTGCACCAGGCTCCAATCCAATCTGGCAAAGTTTCAGGATGACCTTCCTAATGCCAACCACTCCGAGAGAGTAGTGGGTGCTTTTTTTACGTGCCACTGGCATGGGAGCCAGTCAGGTGGCATTGACAACAATCATGTTCGAATGGTGCTTTTCACATGCCACCGGCACGTGACCAGTCAGGCAGCGGTTATTCATAACTAAGTTCTTTTGTCACCAAAATAACAAAATTATTTTATATTTAAACTAAAATTGTCATGGACTTTACAATGTAAGTTTTTTTTTTGGGGGTGGGGGTTGTATTTTTAACTTTACTGGAAGCAAGATTTCATAATTTATAGGTTTTTCAAAATTCTGTTGCCTAATGTTATAGTGTAGGAAATATTTTTGCATTCAACGCTTGCAAACATCTCTAATTGAACCCATCTCATATATTAGGTGCCTTTGAAGTTTCTGTCAATGGTCAGTTTATTCACTCTCGACTTGAGTCTGGTTCTAATGCTGTCCATGAACAGGTAAATATTTTCCATTTCATTTAACCTTTAATTATTCCTTATTTCAAATGTGCATTTCCCTTCGATTTTTTATATATAAAAAATGAAAAAAAATAACTCATGATATTTATCTTTGCATTTGTTTCTATAAATTTATTTGCACATTTGACCCTTTAGCATTTAATCCAACCATATCCAACCCAAATATTCTACCTGTTTTATATTCAAACTGGCCAGATCTGCCATGTCACACCTACCCTACAATGTCATTCCAAGAATAAACAATTACATTATCAAAATCTCAAAGCTACAAGATAGTGCATAATTTATTCAAAATAGTGTGAATAGTTAATTACTACATTTGAGTAATATGAAGTAATATGAGTAATATGAGCACTAAAGGATTAAATAAAAAGAACTTAGATGTAGATACTAAACAGAGATATTTTATTTTGAAGACATTGTCACAGTATTTAACCCTTTTTCACTGTGAAATTAAATATCATAGTTGTTCCAGTACTACTATACAGCACTCTGTCAGTTATTACAATGAGTGTGCCAGTTGATCCAATCAAAGGAACAGCCTGCTTGTGAAATTAGCATGCAAGTAGCTGAGCACTCCACAAACATATTTACCCTTAACATAGGTCTCAGGGAAATTCAACATGACACAGAATGTAACAAGGCTGGCCCTTTGAATTACAGGTACAACAACTCATCAGGTAGTCAAAGGCAGTGAACAGGCTTTAAATGGTATACTACAAGGTGTATACCCAAGTTTAAAATCGTGTGTGTGTGTGTATTGATGTTTCTTTTTATGTTCAGTTATAATAAAAACAATTTTACATTAATCTGATGCATGTCCGTCATTTATTCACCACAGAGAAAGTTCACTGTAAGGAATGTTCACTGTAAGGAATGTTCACTGTAAGGAATGTTCACTATAAGGAATGTTCACTGTAAGGAGTGTTCACTGATTTCCCATATTGATCTCCATTACTTTCATTTTTTTCTTTCAATAAAATAGTTTTTAACTATTAATGGTGAGATGCTATGGATATATTTTTCTTGGTAAACTTTCCTTGTAGTGAACTATCCTCACAGTGAACTTCATTCACGGTGAATTGATGGTAGTAAACTCTCCTGCAACGAATTGATGGCAGTGAACTTATCTTTAATCAATCTGATGGGTTACTCAATACTTTTGTAGAGTACAAATTTATTATTCTTATACAAAAATGTTGTTGACAGTGACTTAAAACTTTCAGCCAGCTAAGCCATTGTCAGACTGTGGTGCAGTCTTGCTTTTATGAAGTCTCTGTTGAGTTGAAATCATCTTTGGTTATGTGGGTTTGAGTGGGGTGGTAATTAGGCTTTTGTAATTGGTTGTTATGGGAGGGGTGTCTTGGAAAAATTTTGATTGATTAAATTTGGGGTATGTTATTGTTTAGAATGTATTCATGCATGTAGAACTTTGTAAACAGTAGAGTTCATTTGGTGTTTGTTTATAGACTCAACAGAGACTAACTGCAGTCTAACTATGGCCTAACTGACCAAATCTTTGAAGTCACTATCAACAGCATTCTTATATAAGAATAATAAATATAGATAGATAGATAGATAAATAGATAGATAGATAGATAGATACATACATACATACATACATACATACATGCATGCATACATACATGCATGCATACATACATACACACACATACATACACACACACACAAACATACATACATGCATGCATACATACATGCACGCATACATACATACACACACATACATACACACAAACATACATACATACATACATACATGCATGCATGCATACATGCACGCATACATACATACATACACACACACATACATACACACACACACAAACGTACATACATACATATGTTTGTCTTTGTGTGTTTGTTTGTCCCACCAGCTTTTGACAATCATTGTTTGTTTGTTTATTTCCCTGTAACTTGGCAGTTTGGCAAAAGTGATCAACAGAATAAGTACCACGCTTTAAAAATAAGTACTGGGGTTAATTCATTCACCTTAAAGGACTTATTCTTTGTAAGCCTAGTACTTATTCTATCAGTTTCTTTTGCCAAACCGCTAAGTTACAGGGATGGAAACACACTAATATCAGTTGTCAAACGATGGTGGGATACAAACACAGACACAAAGACACACACACACACACATACATATATACTAATTTATTATAAATTTTTAGAGTATTATCTATTTATTTACTTTTTCTTTTCAGATTTTATGTATATTGCGTGATGCCAAAGCAGGTAAACCAATCCCTGTCATTTCAAAAGATGAATAGGTCTGCTGAACTCTATAAAGCTAATATATCTACAAGAAAATGCTGCAGTTATGTTACACCTTAAACTCCCTGCAATTTCATTTGATGCTTCCTTTATAATTTAATACATATTAAAGCCCTTGACTATCATACTTTTCTGTATCTTCATGACGCAGACATATAGCTATGATATGGACTGGCTTACATCCCAGTATCATGATCTACATCGTACAACCTGTCTTGTTATAGTGAAGATATTTATCCAGTACGTATTGCTACCCTTACATGTTATCCTTCTCAATATGTGTCCAGTCAACAACAAAAACACACTTCATTGTTTACCTTGTTTAGTGATGAGATGTCTTGTGATGTTTGAATTGCAGTGTATGTTGTAAGTGGCATCTAAATGTACTGGTTAATGTTGGGTAGCCTGTTGTGGTAGCAGTGATGTGTGTGTGTGTATATGTATGTATATATATATATATATATATATATAT
>NC_068998.1:19782135-19790924 GCF_001194135.2 Octopus bimaculoides | reverse complement strand
TATATATATATATATATATATATATATATATATATATATATATATATGTATGTATGTATGTATGTATGTATATGTGTGTGTGTGTGTTGGATGGCCATTCTTAATTCCATGTGAATGCAAGTATATCTACAGGAGTGTCTGTATAAATAGATACATATCGGATACTGGAAGCATCTATTCACTGCATTGTTCATATAGCTCCTTACGGCTGCTCTGCATACAATTATATTGAGAAGCAAAATGTAATACAACTGAGTGATTATAACAATTATTGTCTGCCTTCATGATGAGGTGCTAATTCACTTTACACCTGTGAACTTTTCTTTTCATCTCAGTTTCTTGTTTCCTATTTTCTATCCCTGTTCCCCCTCTACTCTTTTCACTCACCTACTTTCTGCCCCTTTTTTCCATTTCCTTCTTCCTTCTACACACTTCGGTCACTCACTTTTTGTCCTATCCCGACTTTGCTCTATTCACTTCAATCATCCAGTTTCTCTATTTTCTCTCTTTCTATATCTTTGTCCTCTTTTTTTTTTCCTTCACCCCTTTTCTTTGCTCCACCAGTTTTTAAAAGTTTCTCCTTCCCCACTCTCTGTTCGATGCTTCTTTCTTTTTACTTACCCATTTTCACTGATACTCCTCCTCCTCCTCTTACTCTTTTCCGACTCCCTCCCCCCTTTATCCATGATATTCTCCCTTCCATATTTCCTATTCCCACCCCTCCTCACAAATCTACACCTCTCTTCTCAGCTGTGTTATCTATTTTCTATTTATTCCTCTTTCCTCTCATTAGACTACTCAGCTCTAATATTCTTCTAACTCATCACAAATAAGCTTTTTAACCAGCCACAGAAAGTTTTATAGTCAAGGGTGAATTCAAAATCATTCAATGCCTTACTTTTGAAAATTCTATATGTAACAATCATGAAACTGAAAATGTTTATATTGACTTTTAAAAAATTTTCCTTTTGGCTTTCTTACTGGTTATTTTTGGTTATGAAAATTCTGGTTTAAACATGTATCGACCAGAATTGGATAAATTGTGTGGAATAACCAGTGAAAAACTCAACAGAAAATTATTTATTTGAAAATTAAATTTTAAAAAAACATTATATTGTGTCTGGTCATTATTTCTTTTATTTCTTTAAACAATTTCTTGTTTGAAACTTTGCATTATCATAAAATACATTCATTTATCATTGTTGACATGAGTAAGATACATTTGTAAATTTAGATATTTCTATCTGTAGAATACCAGAGCCATGGAATTGGAAAGTTTGCTTTGCAAAGAGTCACAGAGTCCATGACCCAGTTTTTATTCCCAGTTACAGCCATTTTTAGTATTTTGGTTCCAGTACTTTCCTTTTAGTATTGGTTGTCACAACTCTAATTTTTTTTTTTTTTTTCTAAATTTCTTAGCTGCTTGTCTGACTTGAAAAGTTTGAAATGAGAGACATTTGTGTGTATTCCTAGGTACAGTAATGTTACAGTAATGTTAATACTTTCCAAATCAATATGATTTAACTAATTGGAATATTTTTCACTGAAGAGGTTTAATAACATATAAATATGCTCATTGTATTCACTAGTTAACTTTAGAAAGCAAATCCTCTTCAGTTATCACTGTATACACCATTCACAAATAGGGCTCTCTCTGACCCACACACTATCGATTCTGGTGCATCTTCACTCTTCCAGTTTTACATAAACAGCTTACTATAACCTTTAATAATACTCACTCCTTTGCTAATCTTCTTACTCTTCACTCCCTTCTAACCTTCTACACAGGTAATCCATATCCAGCCTATATATGTGAGATCAAGCCTGTGTTGCTTCCATGAGCAGTGATCTCAAAGATATTTTTCAGTCAATTTATGGCAATCTTGTTTCATTCAACAGTACAAAGATGCTCATGTTGATTAATCTTATCCTCCACCCTTTCTAGACTTGGACAACATACAATCAGGAGTAACTTATTCAATAAATCAAATGCTATCAGGCTAACTCTCACTGCTTCTGATGATCTTTCTTGGTTGTCCCAGTACAGCAAAATCTCTGTCTTAAAGACTAGCTTTCCTTTTCAGTGATAGAATATAGTTCCATCTCTGAGCACCTATTTATTCTCTACAAAATTCAAATATGACCTACAATATAATACTGTTCCAACATCTGAGACACTGCAGCAGTTGCTATAAGCTCAAATATCCTAACTTCATCCAAAAGAAAGCTATTCAACATACTATTATCTCTGGCTCTCAGACACACTGTCTTATCATTGTACTTCTTCCACCACTGTTACAATGATCTCTTCTCATCTGAGGTAGCTCATTGCATGTCACTTCCACATGTATGCACACATGCATTACTATTTGCAGTCCTTTTTTTTACCTATTACAAACATCAAGTGTACTAATCTCACAAATCTGTATGGCCATGAGCTTTACTACTACTTCTTCAATAAGCCATTAAAAAAAGTACACAGATAGGAAAAGAAAAGAGCAATATCTGTTATGCAGATGATGCAGTCCTCACAGCAAGGTCAGTGAAATATTTAGAAATATTTGTTACTACTGTTAATGAAAACAAAACAAAGACAATGATAAATGTCAAAGTATCACCAATTTAAAGCATGAAACTTAGTAGAGCAATCTTGAAACAAGTTGACAGCTTTAACCTTTCTGTTACCATATCTCTGTTAAATATGCTGCTTTTGTTTCAATATTAATTTGAAAATAATACAGAATTTAGTAAAACAATTTTGTCATTATTAAGCTCTTGTTTGGACACAAATTGATATGAAATTCTGATGAAAGGTTTTTAGATAATTTTAAAACAATTTGGAGAAGGAGGCTGTACCAAAGAGTTGAAGATTTGGAAATCATCATTACATCAGACAGGAAAAACATCAAAAAAATTGTGTAAAGGATTGGGCTGGCCAAGGTTGTTTTTTGTGAGATCTCATATATTGTCAAATAAATATCTATCAATAAGACTGAGGAAAAAAGTCCTAAGAGCATATGTAGAACTCATCCTTATATAAACAAACAAGTGCAAAAACTTAGCAATGTTACAGAGTTATGGCTTCTCATAGCTATCCTATATAGATAGTGTTAACAAATACTGAAGATCATAGATGAACAAAAATCTTTTTAACATGATGCATCAGTTCAAGTTCATTGAACATGATATTAGAAGACAAAGCCTTGAACAGAGAAAAGAGGTCTGTGATCACCAACACCTGTAAGTATGGCACATGAAGAAGACTAGTAACAGTTACCATATGTTCTAACAGATAAGTTGATATAATATACAGTGTAAACAGTCAAACATTATCATCTTTCCAAATCCTGCTGCATTTCACATCGGAATTTTTGTCCTTGAAAGTCATAAGTCAACTTGCTTTTTTTGGTTGTAAGTTTTGGCTAGAAAAATTTGACTTGTATGGTTGAAAATATAGTAAGTGTCACAGTGTTATTGATAAGCTTGTAGCAAACATTCATGATTTAATTCTCATTGTTGTTTAATACCAGTTTAGCCCTGATTGAGTAAAGGGATACAAAGCATGACTATCTTGTCTTTTTTCTCCAGAAATTGTGAATTTTATTATTCAGTGTGTCATCATCATCAACCTCATCATTTAATATCCATTGTCCATGTTGGCATAGGTTGGATGATTTGACCATGCTGCCATGCTGCACACTCTCCAGTCTGATTTGGTATGATTTTCTACGGCTGGATGCCCTTCCAAATGCCAACCACTCTGAGAGTGTAACGGGTGTGTTTACATGCCACCGGCATAGGTACCATTTGCGTGACACTGGGGTGCTTTTATGTGCCACCAGCATCGGTGCCAATTTTCATGACACCAGTATCTGCCATGACTGTGATTTTGCTCAGCTTCATGGGGTCTTCTTCTCAAGCATGACATAATGCCAAAGGTCTCGGTTATTGCCTCCATGAGGCCCAACACTCAAAAGGAACTCAGCCACTTTGCCTCCGTGAGACCCAATGCTCAAATGGTGTTCTTTACATGCCACCAGCACAGGTGCACTTGGCTTGACAGGTCCTATCAAACACAGGACATCGCCAAAGGTCTTAGTCATTAGTCTTTGCCTCTGTGAGGCTCAAAGTTCAAAGATCATGCTTCACCACCTCATCCAATGTCTTCCTGGGTCTACCTCTACCACAGGTTCCCTTCATAGTTAGAGACCAGCACTTCTTTACACAGCTGTCCTCATCCATATGCATCACATGACCATACCAGCACAGTTATCTCTCTTGCACACCACATCTGATGCCTCTTATGCCTAGCTTTTCTCTCAAGATGCTTACACTCTGTTGAACATGCACACTGACATTACACACGCAGCAGAGCATACTAGCTTCATTTCTTTCAAGCTTATGCATATCCTCAGCTGCCACAGCATATGTTACACTGCCATGCAGCATAGCTGTTCGCACACAGGCATCAAACAATCTGCCTTTCACTCTGAGAGAGAGGCCCTTTGTTGCCAGCAAGGGTGGGAGCTCTCTGAACTTCGCCCATCCTAATTTTATTCTCACAGCTATACTCTCAGAGCATCCACCTCCACTACTAACTTGGTCACTTAGATAACGGAAGCTATCTACTATCTCTAGCTTGCCTCCCTGGCAGTTGATGGAGTCTTATTTTCAGCAATTATTGTACCTGTGCATCTTCCGCATACAAAAGTTAGTTTCCCTGTTGACTTCCCCTGATATTGCTGCACCTTTCATGTCCCAAGCTTACACTGGGTGCATCTTATGGAGTTTCTATCTACACTTTTTCGACAGATTGAGCAGAATCATCTACCTGAAGGGATTTGTGATTTGTCTGCCTTCCTACTTACTAAGACTTTGGTTTTTGCTAGGTTACTCCCTTTGATTCGAGACCTTGCTCCCGTACCTGGAACTTCTTCTTTAGTTCAGGTAGTGATTCAGCTATAAGAGCAAGGTCATCAGCATAGAGGAGCAGCCTGTTTTGAATTCCTCTGCTATTGCCAGGAGGACTATGATTAACAAGAGAGGGATGAGCACCAATCCTTGGTGAACCCCTATTTGTGCCCTGAATTCTTCACTATACTCATTGCCAACCCTCACCTTACTGGTAGCATCCCTGTACATAGCTTGTACAGCTCTCACCAACCACTCATCTATCCCTAGTTTCCATATGCTTTTAAAAGTTATTTGTTTGTTATTTCTAGCATGTCAAACAAACAAGGCATGTGGCTTAGTAGTTAGGGTGTTAGACTCATGATGGTAAGATTGTAGTTTCAATTTCTGGACTGGGTGACACATTGTATTCTTGAGCAAAACACCTCATTTCGTGTTGCTCCAGTGCACTCAGCTGCTGAAAATGATTAATCCTAAGATGGACTGGTTTCCTGTCCAGGTGAGGAATATATATGCCATGAAACCAGTCTTATGAATCAGTCCAACTCTAGAAGGTAACTTTACTTTAACACTGGTTGTCAAGCAGTAGTGAGGGTCAAACAGTGACACAAAGACATGTGCATGCACACACACACACCACACATATGGGCTTCTTTCAGTTTCAATCTAAAATATTTTTTTGTATAGTAAAAGTATAACCAATTTATTGCAGATAAATTTTAACAACAAAATCCTATATAGACTTCCAAGAGTTAGATGAACCCCTGTTGAGATCTACTGGATTAAACCCTTCAAGGTGGTGCCTCAGGATGGCTGTATTCCAATAACTGAAATAAGCCAAAGATAAAAGAGACACCTAGTGATTTGGCCTTTTTAATGATTGACACCAAGTGGCTGGAAATAGTATATTGCTAGCAATATACATAGAAATACAGAGCCAAAACAGGCGCTGAAATTGCTAAAGGCCAGTAGGCTTATTAGAATATAAGTAGAGCAACAGAAACAGTATTAATACCCAAAAGAGATCATTTGCCACTGGCGATAGCTATGCTGTGCTTTTATGCACCAAATAACCATGAGAGCTTTCTTTCTTAGTAAATATTGCAATATTTGTGTGTTCTAAATAGATTGTCTTTTTGGATCAGGTTGCAGGGAATTTTCTTTTTTTATTTTGTATCTTAGGTAACAAAAGGATGTTTGTTGTCATGTTGAGCCTCTTAGTAACTGAAATAAACTGAACCATGTTCCTATAGCGCTCCTTAATAGTTTTGCAAAAGACAATCCTGTCAAGATAGGTGTGAAATCTTTTGACACCATTACAGATAATTACACTACTACAGCTTTTTGTAAAAAAAAACTAACAGTATTAGTCACATCAAAGGCTAACATTAAGATCTGGAATAAGAATTTATCAGTTTGAAATGCAATCTATCATGCATTATAATTGTGGAATGGAATTTCATGGTATGCTGCATTCAGATCCAGTTTGCTGTAGAATTTATTTTAGGAAATAGAATGTAGGAGATCCTTAGCATTAGAAAGTAGACTGGCTCAAAGAAAGCAGTGATGATTTATTGTTTGTAAATAGTTGATAACAAGATGCTGTTTGTCACTGTTATTCCCTGCTGGTTTCACTATGGAGAGACTGAGAACTCAATAATACTGTAATCAAAAGGATGTTACAAGTGGAGAAAAGTAGCATGATTTAGTAGCAGTTGGATTCAAACTTCTGTGAAAGTAATGTTTCAGCTTAGTCAAAGCCTAGTCTAAAGATAACTGCTAGTTCTTACAATAATTTGAGAGATCAAAATTTTTTTTCTCGTGATCAAATATGCTTGCTTCATGCTCTTGCTTGATGAGCTTGGGGTAATCCCAGCTTAGTGGTCTCAGAGATGCTATCATGCACAGAGCCAACCAAGTCCACCAGTGCTCTACATTGCTGGTGGTCTTATGCCAGCCCCTCTACATCCTCCAAGGTGATGTTGAGCCTCTGAAGATCTTTCCCAAACACATCCAGTCATCTGGTGCAGAGCTTGCCATGAGGCCTCTTCCTGTCCACAGCTGCTGTGTTGAATTAGAGTAAAGCCCTGGCAGGATAATCTAGCAGGAGACAGAGGACATGTCCATACCAGCACATGCAATGGATAACTATGAGGTGGGAGGTTGTGGGCTGATGCATGCACACAGGCAGTTCTTTATTGGAAATGTAATGGCACCATCTGATGTTCTCAATGGTTCTCAGGGTTCTGCTATCAAAGCCACTAATCCTCTTTGCCAGGGTCTTCAAGAGGGGCCATGTTTCTACTCCATAGAGGAGTGTTTCTGCTCCACAGAGCAGTGGCACCAAAGGGGCTTCCATAGAGAGTACATGACACAGTGGCCAGACTACATGTGGTTGACCTCCAGACTTAGGTCTCCATTGCTGGTGACTGTGGAGCCCAGGTAGATGGAGCTCACAAACTCCACAGCATCAGTGCCAATAGAGAAGGAGGAGGATCCAGGACATTTCCAACATCAGCTTCGATTTCAAGAAAATGACTATCATCACTGTCTATGCCCCTGTAGACATTGCAGAGAACACAGTCAAGGACAACTACTATGACCATCTCCAACTGGTTTTAGGACAAATTCCACCCCACAACAACACGATCATCCTGACAGATGTCAATGCAACCATCTTCTCTTCCACCAGACTCCTTTCAACTAATTGAATACGGATTGGAGTAATAATTGAAAAATATGACGAACTAAACCATAACATATTTGATTGAGAGTCTTACAAGAACTTTGTAAAATCAACGGAATTAAAGTATTTTCTGGGTCTGAAGAAGAAAGCTAATCCCCATGCCAAATACAGTTGTATGTTTTTGATGTTAAGTGTAACAACTTCTACAAATAGAAACATGAAAACTGCACACCCATCCTATCCATGCTAATATTGAATAATTGATGCATAATATGAAAATTAAAAGTAAAATAAAAAGTCATAAAACTATACGATTCAGAAGAAAAAAAAACACAGACACATTACAGTAATTTAATTTTTAAATTTAATCTCCATATAATTCATTTTTCAGTCAAGTTTCTTACTGGTTACTCCTCAGAATTTATCCAACACTAGTCGAAAAGGTTTAAACCAGCATTTTCATAGCCAGAAATAACTAGTAAGAAAGCTAAATGAAAAGTTTTAAAACAAAACAGTGAACAAGATTTTTAGATTAACAACTGTTACACAGAATTTTCTGAGTAAAAATATAAAATTTAGAATATAGTCTTGACTATCATTTTTTCGTCCCTTGGTAAATAAAAGAAAAATCTAGAAAAAAAAACAGTGAGTCAGATAGCAGAAACATAAGAAAGTGGGGAGAAATTGAAACAGAAGCCTAGAAAGTATTGGAAAAGGAGGAAGGTAAAGGAGGATGAAGAAAGAAAAGAACAAAGCAAAAAAATATAGAATATAGAAAAAAAGTCAGTTAATACCTGATCATGAAGATATATCCTACAATTCAAAAGGTTATATATTTCTATGGTCAGCAGTGAAAAACAGCATGATGAATGCAATAAAGATTCATGGTCCTTGGCATTTTAGTAAACATACTGGTAGTTACATGGAACTAAGGATGGCACATACCCACCATATATATATATACATAAATATATAAAATACACACACATATACACACACACACACACACATACACACACACACACACATACACACATATATATATATATACATATACATATATATACACACATGTTTATATATATATATATATATCACATGTATATACATATACATATATATACATACATACATGTGTATATATATATATATATATATATATATCACATATATATATATATACATATACATA
>NC_068998.1:19781812-19782125 GCF_001194135.2 Octopus bimaculoides | reverse complement strand
TATATATATATATCACATATATATATATATACATATACATACATACATACATACATACATGTATATATATATATATATATATATACACATGATATATGTATATATCACACATGTACCGCCAAACTGGCCCTCGTGCCGGTGGCACGTAAAAAGCACCCACTACACTCTCGGAGTGGTTGGCGTTAGGAAGGGCATCCAGCAGTAGAAACTCTGCCAGATCAAATTGGAGTCTGGTGTAGCCATCTGGTTTGCCAGTCCCCAGTCAAATCGTCCAACCCATGCTAGTATGGAAAGCGGACGTTAAATGATGATG
>NC_068998.1:19773029-19779296 GCF_001194135.2 Octopus bimaculoides | reverse complement strand
TCGAATTAAATTCGATGACTGGCACCCATGCCAACGTCGTCTCCTTCATTGGAAACGAAACTTGGCTTGCGAAGACCTATTGGGGCAAGCGAAAGCAAAACCGTCAATGGCACCTGTACCCAGCATCGCCTTCCTGGCACGTGTAAAGACATTCGAGCGAGATCGTTGCCAGTGCCGTCGAACTGGCTCCTGTGCAGGTGGCACGTAAAATACACCATTTTGAGCGTGGCCGTTGCCAGTACTGCCTGACTGGCCTTTCTGCCAGTGGCACATAAAAAAAAAAAAGCCAGCAATTTTGGAGGAGGGTATAAGTCAATTATATCACCCCCATTCCTCAACTGGTTCTTATTTTATCAACCTTGAAAGAATGAAAGGCGAAGTTGACCCTGGTAGAATTTGAACTAAGAAGATAAAGACAGAAGAAATGCTACTAAGCACGCAAACAATTCTGCCATCTCAGCACCTTACAATATCATAGCATATTAAGAATTCTTTTAATTGGTACTTCAATAAAGCCACATCTGATTGAGTGAGTCACTAAGATACCAACTCGCAAATCCACAACTTAGATGTTGACATTGGTATTTCATTGCATGAATAACAAAGGTACTTGTGTTTTAATGGACTAGTTCACTATCATAAGCAACACAAATAATTTATAATTAGCAAATTATATCAGCTTTGATTACTGAGGCTAAATTCTCCAAACAGATCCAGCGTAAACTCTGGTGAAACTCAACGTGAATAAAATCCTCAGTAACATCAGCATTGTTAACAGATTTTTTAAAAAATTTCTCTTACCAATTCTGCTAAAATGGAAATTAACCAGAAAATATGGAGCATCAAATATGGACATTTTTCATTTTAAACAATACAGTTCATTTGCAGGTGGGAATATTTCTTCTTAACAGTTCAAAGATTATCTTCATGTCAAGCTAAATTGTCTATATCTTGTATCTACATGGAAGTTTTATTTATTAAAATGTGCAATTAATTTTATAGGTTTTATAGGTGAAGACGTGGATGTGTGGTTTAGAAGCTTACTTCCCATTCATGTGGTCTCAGGTTCAGTCCCACTGTACAACACCTTGGGCATGTTCTTCCACTATAGCCCCAGACAAACCAAAGCCTGAATTTGGTAAACAGAAACTGAATGAAGCCTGCTGTGTGCGTGTGTGCGTGTGTGTGTGTGTGCGTACACCCTTGCCTTGACATCATGTGATGATTGTAGATAAGCATCACTGTCATATAAGCAATGTTGTTTGTTTCCAGACTTTCATGAAAAATGTGTCCAGCCATGGAGAAATAATATTCTGCTAGGAAACAGCTAAGGGTTGGCAACAAGAAAAGAGCATCTGTAGAAAATCTGCCTCAACAAATTCAATCTGACCCATGCAAGCATGGAAAAGTGAACATTAAATGATGATGAATGATGATTCCATGAAGAAACACAGACACAGTTGCAAATATATATCATCATTATCATCATCATCATTTAACATTCGTTTTCCATGCTTGCATGGGTTAGATGGTTTGACTGGAACTGATAAGCAGAAGAGCTGTACCAGGTTCTAGTCTGATTTTGGCATCGTTTCTACAGCTGGATGCCCTTCTTAATGCCAACCACTCCAAGAGTATAATGGGTGTTCTTTTCTATGGATGGATGCCCCTCCTAATGCCAACCACTCCAAGAGTATAATGGATGCATTTATATGACACCAGTAATGGCCACAACTACGATTTCAAGGGTGCCATTTACATGCTACTGACAACGGCCACCACTACAGTTTCACTTGGCTTGACGAGTCTTAATGAGTCTTCTCAAACACAGCATATTGCCAAAGATCTCTGTCACTATTCATCACCTCCATGAGGCCCAATATTTGAAGATCAAGCCTCACCACCTCATCCCATGTTTTCCTGGGTCTACCTCTCCCACAAGTCGCCACCACAATTAGAGATCAGAACTTCTTTACACAGCTGTTCTCGTCCATACACATCACATGACCATACCAGTGCATTTGTCTCGCTTGTACACCACACCTGATGCCTCTTACATCCAGTTTTTTTCCTCAAGACATGTATGCTTTGTCACTCATGCACACTGACATTGCACATCCAGTAAAGCATACTAGCTTCATTTCTTTCAAGCCTTCACATGTCCTCTAGGGTCATAGCCCACAGACAACATACCGTCTGCCTTTAATTCTGAGGGAGAAGCCCTTTGTTACCATCAGAGGTGAGTTGTTTTATACATGTCTAAGAGTAAAAAAAATTATTATACTTAAAACCAGAAATAATAAAAATCAAAATGAAATGAGAAATACTGACCTTATCAGAGTCGGGGTAACAACAAGACTCAAGATGAGAGAAAAACAAATTTCCATTGATACTAACTTCAAAGGCACCTAAAAATTAAAGAATTCCAATTAAAGATATTTACACATTATATATTGAATCAAAGGGATTTCTTAACAAATATTATTAGGTAATAATTTAACCCTTTAGTGTTCAGATTAATCTGTTAAATATAATACTTTTTTCACTCAAATTGTTTTGAATTAATCATACATTATCTTACAGCTTTGAAGTTTCGATGGTGAGATAGTTTATTCTTAGAATGTCAATGTAGGTTAGGTGTGAGGGGCTAGATATGGCCAGTTTGAATGTAAAACATGTAGGATATTTGGGCCGGATATGGCTGGCTTAAACACCAAAGGGTTAAGAAAACCTTTGAAAACAATTTTGATTCCAATAAAGTTAAATAAATGTACAAGAAAAGTATTACAAGGAAAACAATAAATTTTATTCAGTATTTTAGTTACAAAAGATTTTTGTTGCATGACAGAATGAAAAAAATATATCATACCCCGTTTCTTGCTAACAGTATCCATTACTCTGGCTTCAGGAAACTCTCTGTAAATGGCTTTACGAAGTGATTCCATCCGTTTCCAACCCCCTCAGGATTGGCTAAAAGACAAAATCAAATACACTGTCTTAGAATAACTGTAACAGGCTAGTAAAGAATATAGCTAGAAAAGATAGGAATAAAAATATTCATGTGGCAGATTATATGCAATTTAACTAAAGGTTGCATCATATGCATATTCTTTCTCTTTTACTTGTTTCAGTCATTTGACTGCAGCCATGCTGGAGCACCGCCTTTAGTTGAGCAAATCGACCCCAGGACTTATTCTTTGGAAGCCTAGTACTTATTCTATTGGTCCCTCTTGCCGAAGCGCTAAGTTACGGGGACGTAAACACACCACCATCGGTTGTCAAGGGATGGTGGGGGGGACAAACACAGACATACACACACACACACACACACACACACACACACACACACACATATATACACATATATACAACAGGCTTCTTTCAGTTTCCGTCTACCAAATCCACTCACAAGACTTTGGTCGGCCCGAAGCTATAGTAGAAGACACTTTCCCAAGATGCCATGCAGTGGGATTGAACCTGGGGCCATGTGGTTGGTAAGCCAGCTACTTACCACACAGCCACTCCTATGGGAATCTTTTTTTTTTTTTGCTTATGCGTAAAAGGGAAAAATAAGAGTGAATATCTATTTTATGAGTGCTTTATATTAAGTCTATAAAATTGTACATAAAGTATGTAAAGTGTACATATAAAGTACATTAAGTAATCATCGTATTCCAATTTCTCCCACTTTTCAATGAGTAGCGGATGAGTGACTATCTTTCCATACAGTCACAACATAAGCTACACTTCCAGGTTTCTTGGATAAAGTTCTCACAAATAACCCAATAGATTTACTATTAATTCCGTGAAATATTCACAGGTCCCACTAGTATTAATTAATTTTCTAAGGCAGCAAGCTAACAGAATTGTTACTACACAGAAAAATGCCCAGCAGCCTGTCTTCTTACTGCTTAGCGGCATTTCTTCCTACTTTACATTCTCATTTCAAATACCACAAGGATTGACTTAGCCTTTCATCCTTTCACGGTTAATAAAATAAGTACCAGTTGAGCACTAGGGTTGATATAATTGACTTACCCTCTCCCCCAAAATTGCAGGCCTTGTGCCAAAATTTGAAACCAATATTAATTAATTTACTAAATGGGCGCAGGAGTGGCTGTGTGGTAAGTAGCTCATTTACCATACCAGCACAGTCTTCTCTCTTGCACACTACATCTCATGCCTCTGATACCCAATTTTTCTCCTAAAACACTTATACTCTGTCATACATACACACATCGCACATCCAGTAGAGCATGCTAGCTTCATTTATTTCAAGCCTTTGCAGGTCCTCTGGAACATGGCTGTTTGCACACAGGTATCATACATTCTGCTTTTCACTCGGAGAGAGAAACTCTTTGTTACCAAGAAAAGTAGCTCTCTGAACTTTGCCCAGCCCATTCACATTCTAGTAGCTATATTCTTAGAGCATCTTCTTCCACTGCTGACTAAGTAACCTAGGTAACAGAAGCTATCTACTACTTCTAAGTATCTCTCCAAGCATTTGATGAAGTCTATTTTCTGTACATTCCAAGTGTTATTGTACCTGCACATTTGCCACACGCAAAGACTATTTTCTCTGTTAACTTTCCTCTTATGTGTCCATAGCTTACACCAGGTACACCTTATGGAGTTTTTACCCACACCTTTTCTCTCTGAAAGGATTTGTGATTTGTCTGTTTTTCTACTTACTAAGACTTTGGTCTTTGCCAAATTAACTCTAAAACCTTTTGAATTTAGACCTTGCTTTCATACCTGAAATTTCTTCACCAATTTCATGTTGATAATAAATACAAAGACACACACACAAACATATGTATATGATAGGCTTCTTTCAGTTTTTGTCAATTAAATTCATTCACAAGATTTCAGCTGACCTGGAGCTATAGAAAGCACTTGCCCTGGGTTCCACACAGTGGGACTAAACCCAAGACCAAGTGAGTAAGAAGCAAACTTCTTACCACACAACCACATCTGTCAGTATTATTTTTTAAAGAAATATATGACCATACTCACCAGTATTCAATTTCCACACGAAGGTGTTTCTGTGACACAGAAGATTTTTCTGTGTCGTCAATTGTTGAGCTTGAGCTTCTATTTTCTGACATTTTTACTGGAGGTAAATCAAACGACACTTCGCTGATCTAAAGAAATGTTGTAATATTAAATAACAAAAGAGGAATTGTGAAATGAAAAACTTTAGTATTGAATATTAAAATTAAATAAAAAAATTAATGGTGATGTTTTGCAAAAAAGTACCCAACCAGTAACTTTTTCTTTTCTAAAATTCCATCATATTTGTTTATTTTAAACATCAGAGATTATAATTCTTTTAAAAGAATTCCGTTCTTTCAAATTTCAACTTTTTCGTTTTTGTTACTATTGGCTATAACTTTTCAGCATGCCACCCATTCAACTTTGTGTCTGCAAAACTTTCCAGAAAATGTATATCTCATTTATAAAATTTTATACAAATGTTCTTCAGATGGTGTAGATTGTGATTATATCAGAATTTGTTGCAAAAAATTTTTCAGCGTGGGTGGAGTTTCAGAAAATTCACAAGAGTCAACTTTATTTCCTTATAACTTTCAGAAAAATGGATATTATTAATGAAATTTTCTGCAAATGCATTTTAGATGGACGGTGTAGATTATAATTATATCAGAATTTAATGTAAAAAAAAAAAAAGAAGTGGATCTGCACATATACAACCTGATACACATCACAATTTTTTCAAAATTTCAAGTTTCATTTTGTTGATGCAAATGTAATGTGCATCAAGAGGCATGTGTATGCATCCACTAATCTTTTATCTTTTACTTGTTTCAGTCATTAGACTGTGGCCATACTGGGGCACTACCTCAAAGAATTTTTAATCAAATGAACTGACTCAACCCAGTTCTTATTTTTAAACCTGATAATTACTCTATTGGGTCTCTTTTGCCAAGCTACTAAGTTATGGGGACACAAACACACACACACACATATGACAGACTTGTTTCAGTTTCTGTCAATCAAATCTACTCACAAGGCTTTGGTCCTGAGGCTATAGTAGAAGACACTTGCCAAGGTTCCATGCAGTGGGACTGAACCCAGGACCATGTGGTTGGAAAGCAATCTTCTTACCACACAGCCACACCTGTGCCTATGGACTTGTACCCAGAGGACACTATGATGAATTTTTAGCATATCATTGTAGCTAATGGTGGAGCCTCAAGGCTTCAATGCTTTTTGGCAGGGACTGGTGTACTACACATGTCACTTCAA
>NC_068998.1:19755996-19772907 GCF_001194135.2 Octopus bimaculoides | reverse complement strand
ATTGTAATCTACACTACCTGAAAGGCATTTATAGAAAATATTTTAAAAAATATTAATTTTTCTGAAAGTTGTGAGGAAACAAAATCGGTGGTGGGGACACATTTGTGTAGGTATGCCAACTTTCTCTCTCTCTCTCTCTCTCTCTCTCTCTCTCTCTCTCTCTCTCTCTCTTACACGCACACACACACAAATTGTTTCTGAACTCTATTTTAAACGAAGTAAATTACGATTCCACAAAACAAACAAATAAATGAAAACTAGCAAACCCAAAGTTTCGTTATTGGGCTGCTTATTCTACAACAGAACCCAAATACAATTACATACAAGCAATTGTGTGTGTGTGTATGAGGATGGGGGTAGAGCAGAAAATAAAACACAAATGATTAAGATGGAAAATCCATTAATCATAATAACTGGTGGCGTTGCCGTATTGGACTGCCATACTGATGGATTGAAATAGATATTAAATAAATTTCTGATTTAGGCCAACAATTCTGAGGTTAGTGGTCAGTCGACCACAATAATCGACTGGTACTTTTATATCCCGAAGAAAAGATGTAAGGCAAAATTGACTTCGGCCAGTTCGGGTTCTTCCCGTCTCTCATTGAATCTTGCTCCTCGCATTTGAATTTTAATACCACTCGGGGTACCCAACTCTTTCTATATATACGGAGACTACATCGTATTTTGTGTATAAGCTGGGATAACGTTTACTATATTAGCTTTCTCTGCCATTGCTCGATGTTTTTCTTGGAGTCGTTAAAGAAATAAAAGTAGCCAGATGACTGTAGACGAGGGTGTGTGTGTGTAACATGAAAAATCGCAAATAACTTGGATAAAACAAAAAAAGCGTAATACATAAATGAAAAGGTATGTAAAAAGTAAACATTTAGAAATGTGAAAAAATAAAAAATTAGACGCGTTTACCTTACGATATTTGGTTAATGATTAAATGTTATACTTGAATTTGGTGTTACACAACTAAAAACTAGTTTCAGCCTTCGGGGCGTTCAGAGACAGAATTTTGTTTTTATCTTCGTGCAGCGTCTCGCTTGATTTGCTTGCAAAGGCGAAGTAGGAGGAGGAGACATGAGTTTTTTTTTTGTTTTCTCCTTTTACTTATTTCAGTCGTTTGACTGTGGCAATGCCCTAGCACAGCCTCGAAGAATCTTAGTCGAACGAATCGACCCCAGTACTTACTTGTTTTTCAAGCCTGGTATCTATTCGATCGTTCTCTTTTGCCGATCCGTTCAGATACAGGAACGTAAGCACACGAAAACTAGATGTCAAGCTGTGATGGGGGACAAGCACAGACGCAAAAGCACACACACACACACATATATACATACACACAAACACGCCTGCACACACACACACATATAAACGCCTAGTTTAGAATAGAGGCAGCTGATAAAGGAATAGTTCCATAAGTGGCTCGTCCGTTTTCCTATGTGTTCATTCTGTTGTCTGTAAAAAAAAGTCCGTTTTTGTGCTTTATGTTCCCGTTCCTTTTCTGACGTCCTGTACCCTGATATGCATCTATATATATACATGTAGATGTAGGTATGTACATATATGTATGTATACATGCATATGCTCATATATCATTTGTATTATATATATATGTGTGTGTGTGTGTGTGTGTATGTATATATACATATATATATATATCACGGGCTTCTTTCAGTTTCCATCTACCAAATCCACTCACAAGACTTTGGTCGGCCCGAGACTATAGTAGAAGACATTTGCCCAAGATGCACTGCAATGGGAGTCATCAGCAACGAGGGAGACGTTATGCCTCGTCACTTTTTTTCATAGGGCTTAAGAATCAATGCCTCTGTGTGCACAGAGTTGTTGGAGAAAGTTATGAGGTTGGGAAGCAAACTTCTTACCACACAGCCAGATCTATATTTAAATGGTTTCAGTTATCAGACTGCAACCATACTGGAACACTGCTGGGAAGAGTTTTAATGGAGCAAATCAATCCCAGTACATAATTTTCAAAATAAGTCCTTCCTTCAACGTCGTCTCCTTCATTGGACACAAAACCTGGCTTGCGAAGACCTGTTGGGGCAAGCGAAAACGAAATCGTGATGGCACCTGTGCCCAGCGTCGCCTTCCTGGCACGTGTAAAGACATTTGAGCGAGATCGTTGCCAGTGCCGCTGGACTGGCTCCTGTGCAGGTGGCACGTAAAATACACCATTTCGAGCGTGGCCGTTGCCAGTACCGCCTGACTGGCCTTCGTGCCGGTGGCACGTAAAAGCACCCACTACACTCTTGGAGTGGTTGGCGTTAGGAAGTGCATCCAGCTGTAGAAACTCTGCCAAATCAGATTGGAGCCTGGTGTAGCCATCTGGTTCACCAGTCCTCAGTCAAATCGTCCAACCCATGCTAGCATGGAAAGCGGACGTTAAACGATGATGATGATGATGATGATGAAGTCTGGTATTTGTGTCTTTTGCCGAACCGCTAAGTAACAGGAATGTAATCAAACCAATACCAATGGTCAAGTTTTCTGAAAGTTATAAGGAAACAAAGTCAGAGAAGCACATTTGTGTTGATATGACACATATGCACACACACACACACACACACACACACATACACTGACACATACAGGGTACATCCAGTTTTTGAGGTCATTTGTATGAATTTAGAAAAAAGATGCATAGCTCATCAAAGAAAAGGTGTATTTGAAAACAAATTAGTACAAATAATCTAGAGAATCCTTTTTATCACACCTATTCAATGAATCTACTGTTAGCATCAATGACTGCTTCAGTACAGGGTCAGAAGCAGTGACATGCCCAAATCAGATCAATTTTTGATATAGTTCTAGTTGTGGCTAACTTGGGAGATTGAGTGGGGGTGGTGATTGACCTTTCATTTGACTATGTCCCTTACATAATAATTCAGTGGACTGCAGTTGGATGATCTAGGAGTCCATGCATCTGAGGGAACAAGATCATGGAGATTGGCACACATCCATGCTTGGATTGTCCTAGCCTAATGAGACCTTGTTGGAAGATATGCTGTCTTCCGTTGGCACATTCTGTCTATCCAAGGCCTCACAACTTCTCCAACATCTCTGTGCAGACAGTAGCATTGACTTTTTGATATTAGATGATGATGATGATGATGATGATGACGATGACAACAACAATGACAACAGCAATGACAATGGATGGCTGGACAGACAGATGGTTGGAGGGTCTGATGGATGGATGGAGAGAAAGGGAGAGAGAGAGAGAGATGTATGTATGAATAATGTAGGTAGGTAGGTAGGCATAATTTTATATCAATAAAAAAAGTAATTGGATAATTTCTTTTATTTAACTTAAAATTTTTTAAAATTCCTAACTCAGTCTTTCTTTGTACTGTGTGGCTGGCAGTCATAGTACAACATTAAAAAGATCCTTCCATCCCTTGCCAAACTAACACCAAACTACATTCTTGATCATGTAACGAATTGTTCAGGTTTTGCTTTATACTGAATTAGCCAGCAACAAAGGTCATAAAGAAGTAATGAATGCAAGCCAATGACAGAGCATTTTTATATTCACTTGAACTAGAATTTTCAGGTCACACCTTATCATTTTAAACAAAAATTGATTGACTAATTATGTAAATCTTTGATAGTCACAAAAAGACAGGATAGTCACAATTTGATCAGGAGTTAAACAACAACTAATTAATGCTAATTAATTCTCTTGCAACACCCGGGCTGATTGATTGGCCCAAATGATACAAGCTGAAAGGACTTTGAAGCCAATCCATTAGCCTGATGAAACAAACATTTTGAAGTGTAATAGCCAATCAGAGATCATCTTGCAATAGATATGATATAAAACTATATAATATATATCATCATCATCATCATCATCATCGTTTAACGTCCGCTTTCCATGCTAGCATGGGTTGGACGATTTGACTGAGGACTGGTGAAACCGGATGGCAACACCAGGCTCCAATCTAATTTGGCAGAGTTTCTACAGCTGGATGCCCTTCCTAATGCCAACCACTCAGAGAGTGTAGTGGGTGCTTTTATATAATTTTATATATAATTTTACATATTAATAAAGTAGTTTTATGCACTTTATCCTTTGTTTTCTACATGCATCAATTTCAATCACAGAAAAAACTTTGCTCTTTTAGGATACACATACCAAAACACTGTGTGTGACAAAAGCGTTAATGAGACATATTCCTGTTAACTCCCTCCAGTTCTTCCTTCAGTAATTATTAGGCTTTATATTTTTTTATGTTTTATATTTTTCATACCTGAATTTTAATTCTTTTTATCAGTTAATTAGTTGCTCCTAGACAGGTACATTTGAAGTTGAACATCTTTATACCAGCATCTGCAGGAAAACTATAAGTGGGAACAGCAGCAAGGGCTCTCTGTACCTTGAACAAAGGAATTTTTGGCAGCCTTAAATAGCAGGCATGATAAACCAGAGAAAATTCTTATACCCTTTAACACCTGCATCTGGGGTGATTACTGCCTCCTCACACTCACCTTTGAGTAGGTAATATGATTCCAGAGCCTGGGGAAAAAATGTGAGAAGTTATGTTGGTTACAGTAGAGATAACTAGAGATTATAGTAGAGATAACAAGAAAAAAGTAAGTATATTGAACTGGTCTGGTTAGAGATGCTAAGAGCAATCAGAAAAAATATGGCATTTGTAAACTAGTAACTGAAGCATGGTGATGAGTGAATATTATGCCTATTGAGTCAAATAACCAACTTTAGGATCTAGTCTATATTTGGGTGTGTAGTAGTAATTTCATCTGTGACAGGTGAACAGCATTTCAATGTTGTCCTACTTGGGCTGCATAGAAAGCCGACAAAAACTTTCCTGTTTATTTGGCTCAACAGAAACCCTGGAAAGAGGAAAAAATATTCAAATGGCTGATGGAGAAATATATACCTAATAAAAACAAGCTGTCAGGTGTCGTAATCAATTCAGATTTTTAGTAGAATTATTATCAAGTCAAGAGGAGATCTTTATTTAGCTCAATGAAATTTCACCTGTCTCAGATGAAATTACTACTACTCACCCAAATATAGACTAAATTCAAAAGCTGGTCATTTGACTCAATAGGCATAATATTCACTCATCACTATGCTTCAGTTACTAGTTTACAAATGTGCCTCTAAATGAGTTGAACACATGTTGTCACCAAAACTAATTTCACTAGAAATCCCAGATATCAATTAAATTACTTGAAAGTGTAATCACATTAGTAACAGTTGTCTTCATCATCAGTTTTCTGGTATATAACTTAAAACACCTTTTACATGATTAATTGATCTGCTAGAAACATCTACTAAACTTCCATCAAATCATAGATTACCATCTTAACCCATTAGCATTTAAACTGGCCATATCCAGCTCAAATATTCTACTTTATTGTGTGATCAAACCAGCCAGATCCAGCCTCTCACACCTACCCAACAATGTCATTCTAAAAATTATACCACTGAAATCTCAAAACTATGAGATAATGCACAATTAATTCAAAACAATGTGAATAAATAAGTATTACATTTGACAGAGTAATCTGAATGTTAAAGGGTTAATAGAAGGGCACATGGGACGATGTACTCGCTGACTTACAAAAGAGAATAGATGGTCCCAGCTAGCATGTCGTTATTCATATTGTCTGCTCAACCAGGACATCAACAACTCAACTTTTCACCACCACCACCACCACACCTTGATATTTTTCTTTTACACATCATCTTGTGGCAAAAGGAGTAAATCTTAAGATACTTTGTCAAATACATGCTTCACTCTTTTTTTTAATTATTATTATTAATTAATGTCATAGCATTTGAAACATTCTGAACATAAGTTCACAAAATCAATATAAACAGCAGGTTGCAATGTTTCACCAAAAAGGAGAATTATAATTGTCACTAAATGTGATTAGGGTGTTTAAAAGCACCTATATTGCTAGAAATAAGAGCTAAAATGCTCTAATATTGTAGTTAACACACTTGAATGAAAACATATACACTAACACGGACCATAATTGTCCAAAAAATGCTGACTGAGAATTCTTAACACTGACATCAGTTTTGGCAATTTCCGTCTGTTTATATTAATTTTGTGTATACATATTAGCAAATTGCTAAATCATCCATTAATTTGGATGACAAAAACATATATACTAATGGAGAAACAGGTCCAGAAAAAGCCGAACACTGAGCTGGCTTAACTGAAGAGGCAACGGAAATTACCGAAACTGATGTCAGTCTTAGGAATTCTCAGTCGGCATTTTTCAGACAATTATGGTCTCTATTAGTGTATATGTTTTCTTTCATGTGCATTAACTACAGCATTAGAACATTTTAGCTCTTATTCCTAGCAATGTAGGTGTTTTTTAACACCCTGGTCACGTTTAGTGACAATTATATATATAGGCATGGCTGTGTGGTAAGAAGCTTGCTTCCCAACCACATGGTTCCCAGTTCAGTCTCACTGTGTGGCACCTTGAGCAAGTGTCTTCTACTATAGCCTCAGGCCAACCAAAGCCTTGAGAGTGGATTTGGTAGACAGAAACTGATAAAAGCCCATTGTATATATATATATATATAGATAGATATGTATGTATATGTTGTGCATCTGTGTTTGTCCCCCCGCCATCATTTGACAACCAATGTTGGTGTGTTTATGTCCATGTAACTTAGCAGTTCAGCAAAAGAGATCGATAGAGTAAGTACTAGGCTTACAAAGAATAAGTCTTGGGGTTGATTAGTTTGACTAAAGGTGGTGCTCCAACATGGCCACAGTCAAATGACTGAAACAAATAAAAGAATATATGTGTGTGTGTGTGTCTTTGAGTCTGTTTCACACCACATTTTGACAACTGGTGTTGGTGTGTTTATGTCCTTTTAACTTGGCAGTTCAGCAAAAGAGACTGACAGAATAAGTACCAGGCTTAAAAAGAAAATAAATACTCATCAAACTAGTAAGACATGTTAGACTACCGTGACTGCGTAATTTAAAAAAAAAAACCCCCAGCTCAGCCTACATATTTAATGCAGTAGACATTTTCACCAAACTAGTTTTTTCAAAGAAGTGATTATTTGTTATTTGTGCTTATTGGATTCAAATTTCATTACATACGAAATATATGTAACAAAAGCTGAAGGACAATCTTAAGAAAATATTGTACTCACTTGAACTCCTCAGAACTAAGATTTTACATTTTGTTATAGATTCTTTCAACCAAAAACTTCCACCCCAAATTAATGAATAATGTATTGGGTGTTATTGTATATTTGTGCACAATCATAACCTAATTATTCCATAAAGTATGCAATTTTTGTAACTGATAAACACATGTGAAGGTGTATGGCCCAATGGTTAGGCTGTTGCACTCATGATCGCTAGATTGTGGGTTCAATTCCTTGACTGGGTGGCGCATTGTGTACTTCATTTCACATTGCTCCAGTCCCCCTTCGATCAGCCGGGATTGTTGGCCGGCTCACCTAGCCAGCAGGGTGGTACCATTTTAAGGCTAAAACAATGTAAAAAGCGCATTGTGACTAGTGATGTGTAACATCTGATAGCCTGGTTGATCACATGATCACATGAACAAACAAGCAATAAATACCTAACTAAAATATATGACAGTTGGCTGAGTAATTAAGAGACAACATTGAGATATTGTCAAGTGATTACTTTTACTCTTTTACTTGTTTCAGTCATTTGACTGCGGCCATGCTGGAGCACCGCCTTTAGTCGAGAAAATCGACCCCAGGACTTATTCTTTGTAAGCCTAGTACTTATTCTATTGGTCTCTTTTGCCGAACCGCTAAGTTACGGGGACGTAAACAGACCAGCATCGGTTGTCAAGCAATGCTAGGGGGACAAACACAGACACGCAAACACACACACACACACACACATATATATATATATATATATATACATATATACGACGGGCTTCTTTCAGTTTCTGTCTACCAAATCCACTCACAAGGCTTTGGTCGGCCCAAGGCTATAGTAGAAGACACTTGCCCAAGATGCCACGCAGTGGGACTGAACCCAGGACCGTGTGGTTGGTAAGCAAGCTACTTACCACACAGCCACTCCTTGGTTAGATTAAATTATATCAATAACAATGAAATCCTCTATCAGAGCCTTACATCATGCTTTACCCCATTCCCCTTCATGTTATGAGAAAGCTGGTTTCAAATTTTAGCACAAGGCCAGCAAGTTTGAGGGAGGAAGTAGTGATAGAAGAGATACAATGAAGAAATTGCTTGTGTCAATGAGTCAGAAGTAGTAATGTGTTGGTGAGAGAGTCTTTGTCAGCCAGACGGATTGACCTTCTTTTAAAAGTAATTTAGGATGTTTGTGTGTAGCAATAGCATTGTCCCAGATGTGGCAACAGTATTACATTCTATGTTTTATTTGAACTTTGTGGAGAGTCAACAGCTGGGTGAGAACTAAAGTGTATTACCAAAATTCCTGATGAGGAAGGCTAGTCTTTGGAATACAATATTAGCTGTGTTATGAATAACACAGCTAATCTTTGTTTCAGTCATTGAACCACAGCTAGAGCACTGCTTTGGGAGGTTGTTAGTGAAATTGACCCCAGCACTTGAGTCTGGTACTTGTTCATTTGCTGAATCACTAAACCACTTGTTGTTAAGCAATGAGGGAGGGGGGCAAAAACAGAAAAACACACATACACACATGCATACAAGCCATGGGCTCCCTCACAGTTTCCATCTACCAAATTCACTCACAAGGTACTGGGACTGTACCTAAAACCACAGGGTTGCAAACTGAGCTTCTTAGCTGCACAGCCCCGTTTTGAATGTGGAATTGCTAGGAAAGATCAGCAGAGATCAGGAAACTACTAGTTGTGGTTATTTCAATGGCTTTAATTATGTCAACCAATCTTTGATATGAACAGTAATTGTGTCTTTGTTGACCAAGTCATAATTATATGCTATTGGAGAATATTTTTGAGGTCTCTATTGATAGGGTCAGAACAGGTTTAATGTGAGGTACCTAGACAGTATGTGGATGGTGTATGGAAGATTGGGAGATGGTGAAGAGCTGACATAATCTGAATGGTAGACTGCTTACTCTTTTACTTGTTTCAGTCATTTGACTGCAGCCATGCTGGAGCACTGCCTTTTAGTTGAGCAAATCGACACCAGGACTTATTCTTTGTAAGCCTAGTACTTATCCTATCGGTCTCTTTTGCCGAACCGCTAAGTTACGGGGACTTAAATACACCGGTATTGGTTGTCAAGCGATGTTGTGGGGACAAACACAGACACACAAACACACACACAGACATAGATATACATATACATATATACGACAGGTTTCTTTCAGTTTCCATCTATCAAATCCACTCACAAGGTTTTGGTCGGCCTGAGGCTATAGTAGAAGACACTTGCTCAAGGTGCCACGCAGTGCGACTGAACCCTGAACCATGTGGTTGGTAAATGAGCTACTTACCACACAGCCACTCCTGCACCTATATCCTGCTGTTAGCAATAATAATAAGAAAGTCATTAACAGATAGGAAAAAAGAGTGGGCTTAAGAGTTGATAAAGTGTAGATCAGAGAGACCGGAGACAGAGATGTACAAGGTGCATTTGAGAAGTTTTGGGGCTTTTACAAGAAAGACATTTATTAAATTCAAAGAAATACAAAACACTAATCACTTTCAAAGTAGGATCTTCTGCATTTGTAACACTCCAACCACTTTGTGAAAGCCCCATGAAAGTCCTCCAAAGTGAAGGTGCCCAGGACCCATGTCACAGCCTCCATCTTCTCAATGTCTTCAAGACCACTGCCCCTGGGGTTCTCCTTCAGTTTAGGGAACAACCAGAAGTTACAGGGAGCAAAGTCTAGACTGTAGGAAGGGTGAGGAACAGTGCTGATTCTCATCTCTGTCAAGTAGTTGATTACATTACCAGGGTGGAATTGTGGACTAGTGCATCATCTTGGTGCCGGTGCCACCAACCCAAGTGGAAGAGCTCTGGCCTTTTGTGATCTCCCTCAGAACCTCCACAAAGTACTCTTCATTAAATGTCTGACCAGAGGAAACTCAGTGGATGTAAATGATGCACTTGCTGTCGAAAAAGGGGATTGTTGTGAATTTCCTGGTGGACTTGCTTTGCCAGGTCTTTTTGGGTCTAAGAGAGCCAGAACTCTTCCATATGGTACTCTGTCTCTTAGTCTCCAGATTATAACAGTAGATCCAGCTTTTGTTACAGGTTGCCAGAGGCTCAAGTACTCTTGTATTGGCAGTAATGAGCTCAAGCATCTCCCTGCTGTCAGCAACACATCTTTCCTTCTGTTTGTCACTGAGCACCCTGGGAACAAACTTTTCCCAAATTTTGCACATGAATAATTTTGCATACAAGAGTCACATCAACTCCAAACTATACGCTTATTGTCTTTATAGGTACATGATGGTCTTCATCTAGAAAACTGTGAAGTTTCTCAACTAGCTCTGAGGTTCTGAGATCGCTCTCCCTCTTACACCTCTCATTGTTTCTCCCCTCCCCTCTACCATCTTTGAACCTCAGCTCATACAAGTTAATCCATAATCAATCTGAAGCACTTCGCAGGTTTCTGTAGCATTTTTGCCCAGTTTAATACAAAACTTGATTGTATAGCAAGCTTCCAAATTGTCTTCATGTTCCGACTGCATTCTGCAAACTTGTCAGTTGTGACAAGCAGTGTTTAGTAGGGTTTTTTCAAAGAACTGTTACAGCTGTCTCCTTCATTCTAGAAAAAAAAATTCGTTGGCAGGTCAGCTTATTAGATGTCTAATAATGATATACTAAAGTTACAATAATCTAGGACAGTTATAATTGCCTCTCCTAAAAAAGTCTCAAAACTTCTGGAATGAATCTCGTGCCAGTACATTGGGAGCCCCATATCAGACATGATTTATTGAAGTCAAGTGCAATCCTGTATACATAGAGAAATATGTAAATTTGTACGCATTTTCTACATACACTAATATTAAACAACTGATAAGAAGACTGAAAGAGAAGAAAAAATGATTAAGAAACAACACTGAATCATGATATATTCATTTTTTATTTTAATCACCAAATAATTCATTTTCAGTCGAGTTTTTCACTGGTTATTCCTCACAATTTATCCAACTCTGGTCAATACATGTTTAGACCAGAATTTTCATAACCAGAAATAACCAGTAAGAAAGTCAAAATGAAAATTTTTTAATAAGTCAATATAAAGTATTTTTAGTTCTACAATTGTTACATACAGAATTTTCAAAAGAAAGACACTGAATAATTTCGAATTCACCCTTGACTAGAAACGTTTTGCATATTTACTTTGAAATAAGAAAAAAAAGAGAAACTATAGAAATAGAATACTTAACGTAAAAGACAGCTGGAATAGAGAGAAGGAGAAGAGAGAATGAGGTTAAAGATAGAATCATGGTAAGTATGTGAAGAGGGAGAGAAAAGAGAAGAATAGATGAGAAGAAAAAGAAGAAAGAATATGAAAGGCAAAAAAAAAAAAAAAAATACATGTATAAAGCTAATTAGCACCTCATCATGAAGGCAAAGAGTAATTAGATCACTTAATTGAAGAAGTGACATATTTTGATGCTAGGCAGCAAGGAGCAACATAGTGGATACAACAAATGGAAGCTTTCAAGATCCACTGTGTATCCATATACATGGACACTCCTACTCTCCTGCAGACATACCTGTAGCCACATGGAATTAAGAATGGCCATCTACCATAACAACAGACTACTCAGTATTAACTAGTACTTGTAGGTGCCGCTTACCACATACACTGTGTGGAAAACACCTCAGCATCTTCCACCAATGAACAAAGTTAACTCATTCAATCAGATGAACTGTTGTCGTTGATTGGGCAAATACTGAGTGGGTACTGGGTAAATATCTTTACTGTGACAAAACAGGTTGTATGATATACCATAATGTTGGAATATAAGCCAGTCCATGTCTATATGTCAGTTCAATGAGGATTTAAAAAAGAAGACAATAGTCAAGACCTTTAACATATATTAATTTAAAATTAAAAAAGAAAGAAAAAGAAACTCAAAGAGTTTAAGGTGTAACAATTGCAGAAATTTCTGGAAAACAAATTAGTTTTATTGAATTATGCAGCCTGAGCTAGATTCCTCAATAACAGGGATCGTCTTGCCTGCCTGGACATCATGTAATAAATTCACAATCTGTCAAAAGAAAAAAAAAAAGACAATTTGCATTTAGAGAACTGACTTAAAAAACTTAAATTCTATTTTACAGAAAATATTTAATCAAATTTTGTCTCAGTTTCTGAGATGAAAAATTATAATTATTATTTGCTGATGTATTTGAACTAGTGTCCTCATCTTGATTGCTAATATACCATTTCCCTTTCATCAGATGTCTGTCATTTTCTTGGAATTTCAAACTGAACCCTTTGTTAATTCCTTTGAGATACATTACTTCCATTCCATTGTCTACACCAGAACCATTGTTGCATTAGTTTTCTACTTGCATCGCCACTTGCTCATTCTGCTTGAACAAGAGTCTACTTATTGTCTGACTGATTCAGGAATAGAACTCAAGCCCACTGGCTAAACTACTACAATTAACACTCAATCAATGCTTTTATTACTAACCCACTGTCTTGTAAAACAATTAAGTGATGGAAATTAAGAGCTTTAAACAGTTCTTATTTTCTTTATGGTCATAGGCTTAATAGTCTTCTTTCCTTAATTGAAGGTCCTCAGATGGTGTTTATCTCTATGCTAAGATGACTGAAAGAATAAGTACAAACACTGAACTCTGATAACTTCCTACTGAGGTTATCAAAAATGGGGATTCCATATGAATTTTTGAGAACCTTACTAAATATGACAGGCACCTGAACTATGTCAGAGGGCATAACAGCTGAAACATTATAACTATCAATATGAGGACACTAGTCTGAATATGTTAGTGTAAAATATTAAACCCTTTCAATACCATATTTCAGTTGAAATACAGTGCTTTTGTTTCAATTGGTTTCGAAAATGAAGAATTTAATAAAATAACTTTGTTGTTTTTAAGCTGGTGCTTGGAACATAAATTAGCATGAAATTTTGATGGAAGATTTTCATTTATAGCAGGAAGTTCCAGTCACAGAACCAGGGGTGGCCTCATGTGAGTTGGTATCAAAAGAGTTAAATGAGATTTTTAAACACAATTATAAAAATTCTAACTATAAGAATATATCTTGTTATTGTTGATACATCCATAAATTCACATCTTAGTAACTAAGATACCAACTTACTGAACCATATATTATCACTGGTACTTCATTTTACATATGACAGATATTTATGACTTAATAGGTCAATTAACCACTGAAAGTAACATCAGTACTTTATAATAAGCAAGTTATATTAGCTTTTAGTGCTGAGACTAAATTTTCTAACAAACCAGTGTAAACTCCGTTGAAACACATGAATGAAATTGTCAATGTCTTCAGTAAAGTCAACATTAGAAATATTTATTTTATTTTTTTTTTTAATCAAATCTTACTAATATCTTTTATCTTTTACTTGTTTCAATCATTAGACAGTAGCCATGCTGAGGCACCACTTTGAAGAGTTTTAATTGAAAAAAATCAACCCAATTATTATTATTTTTTTTTTAAGCCTGATACTTATTGTCCCTTTTGCTGATCTGCTGAGTGATGGGGTCACAAACAGACCAACACCAGTTGTCAAGCAGTGCTGGGGGGACAAACAGAGGCACAAAAACACGCACACACAATACACACACACACTAGACTTCTTTCAGTTTCCATCTACCAAATCCACTCACAAGGTTTTGGTGAACCTAAGGCTATAGTAGAAGTCATTAGCCCAAGGTGCCAAGCAGTGGGAGTGAACCCAGAAACATGCGGTTGGGAAGCAAGCTTCTTACCACACAGCCAGGCTTGCACCTGGCTAAAAAAATTTTTAAAAAGCATGTGCTCTACAAATTTGGATATTTTATTTCTTAAGCTAAACATTTTTTTTTCTTTTGTTCTTGAAGAGACTATCCTACTTCTTAACAGTTCAAATGTCATCACAGTGTTATCAAGATAAAGTGTATGTAAATTCTATTTACTGAAGTATGTTATAGAATCCATAATGATACTCAAAGGTAGTTGTAGACAAATATCACTTTCAAGTTTTGGTACAAGGCCAGCAATTTTGGGGAAGGGAACAGTCAATTAGATTGATCCCAGTGCAGAATTTGAACTCAAAACATAAAGTCAGATGAAATGCCACTAAGCACTTTGTCCAGCATGTTAATGATTCTGCCAGCTTGCTGCCTTGCTGTAGATAAATATCATGAATTATTTTATTCGTTCTTTATATAAACGAAAATAAAAGGCAAGGGTATGTGGTAAAGAAGCCTACTTTGTAACCATGTGGTTTCCGGTTCTGTCCCACTGCACAGTAAATTGAGCAAGTATTTTCTATTATAGCCCCAGACAAACCAATACCTTGTGACTGAATTTAGTAAATGGTAACTCAGTGGTAGCTCATCATGTGTGTGTGTGTGTGTGTTGCAACTTACTTGGTAACTTCACAAGTGCTGGTGTCCAAAAAATGCACCCAATATACGCTGTAAGGTGGTTGGCATTAGGAAGAGCATCAAGCCATAGAAAACATGCCAAAGCTGACAATGGAGCTTAGCACAGCCCGGTGGCTTGCTACATCATTTCAAACCATCCAACTGATGCCAACAAGGAAAATGGACATTAAATGACAATGGTGATGTTTGTGAGTGTGTGAGCGTCTTTGTATTGTGTTTGTCCTCCCAACAATCACAGCTTGACAACCATTGTTGGTTTGCTTATGTCCCTGTAACTTGGTGGTTCAGCAAAGAAACCAGGAAAATAAGTACCAGACTTAAAAAAACAATGAGTACTGGTGGGGTAAATATGTTCAATTAAACCCTTCAAGGTGGTGCCCTAGCATGGCAGCAGTCAAATAACTGAAACAAAATAAAAGAAGATAATTAAAACAAGAAACAAAAAGCAAAGTCAAATGGAAATTACTGACCTGTTCAGAGCTAGGGAATGAAAAAGATTGAAGACGAGAGAAGACCAACTTGTCATTGATGGTAATTTCAAAGGCAGCTAAAAAAAAAACAAACAAATTACATTAGTTCAGTTAGATCTACAGGTATAACATTAACTTTCCAGACACTGATGGTTCAGAATCCCTTACAATCTGCACTAATTTATGAGCAGGAACTTAAAACTCTCATGGCCAACAGACTAAATTACTGGTACTTTATACAGTACAGTATTAATAAACTGTATCACTTATACTAAAGTACAGGTACACCATCATCCTCATCAATATTTAACATCGATTATCCATGCTGGTATGGGTAGGACAGCTTGACAGGAGCTGACAAGACCAAGAGCCACACCAGATTTCATAGTCTGTTTTGGCTTGATTTCTATGACTGGATGCCCTTAGCACCAAACACTTCATAGAGTGTACTGGGTGCTTTTTATGTAGCACCATCACCAGTGCTTTTTTATGTGGTACCAGGACCAGTGCTTTTTACATGGTACCTTGGTTTTAGGACCTGTTCTATTGTGATGGGCAGGTTTCCTTGAGTACAGCAATGTGCCACATATCTCAGTTCTTTTTCATTTCTTTCATAAGGTTCAGCATTTTGAGAGCAGCATTTTGAGACATTGCCTCCGTGAGGCCTAATGCTTGAAGGTCGAGCTTCAGCACCTCATTCCAGGTCTTCCTGGGTCTACCTCTTCCACAGGTTCCCTCCACTGTTAGGGTGTGACACTTTTTCACACAGCTGTCCTCATACATATGCAACACATGATCATACCAGTACAGCCATCTCTCTTGCACGCCACATCTGATGCTTCTTAGGTCCAACTTTTGTCATAAGTATGCACACTGATATTACACATCCAGCGGAGCATACTAGCTTCATTTCTTGCAAGTTTATGCATGTCCTCAGCAATCACAGCCCATGTTTCGCTGCTGTGTAACATAGCTGTTCGCACACATGCGCCACACAGTCTCCCTTTCGCTCTGAGCGAGAGGCTCTTTGTCACCAGCAGAGGTAGGAGCTCTCTTAACTTTGCTCAGGCTATTCTTATTCTAGCAGTTACGTTCTCAGAGCATCCACCCCAGCTACCGACTTGGTCACCTACGTAGTGGAAGCTATCAACTACTTCTTGTTTTTCCCACTGGCATGTGCCAGAAGCTGTTTTCTGCACATTTTCAGTGTTTATTGCCTCTGTGCATCTGCCACACAAAAAAACTATCTTCTCAGTTAGCCTCCCTTTGATACTGCTGCACCTCTTATGTGTCCATAACTTACACTGGGTACATTTTATGGAGTTTCTATCTATGCCTTTTCTAGAGATCAAGCAGGGACATCTACCTGAAGGAATTTGTGATTTGTCTGCCTTCCTACTTACTAAGACTTTGGTTTTGGCTAGATTCACTCTAAGGCCCTTCGATTCTAGACCTTGCTTCAACACCTGAAACTTCTCCTCTAGTTCTAACTCAGCTATTAGAGCAAGGTCATCATCATAGGGGAGATCCCAGGGGTATCCAGTCTTGAATTCCTCTGTTATTGCCTAAAAGACTATGATGAATAAGAGGGGGCTGAAGACTGATCCTTGGTGGACCCTTACCCCTGCCCGGAATTCTTCAGTATACTCACTGCCAACCCACGCCTTATTGACAGCATCCCTTGCATAGCTCTCACGAACCACTCATCTATCCCTAGTTTCTGCATTTACCACCAGATAAAGGATCAGGGGACCATGTCAAGAGCTTTCTCCATGTTAACGAAAGCCAAATATATATACACATATATACACACACACATAC
>NC_068998.1:19752206-19755896 GCF_001194135.2 Octopus bimaculoides | reverse complement strand
TGGAAAGCGGACGTTAAACGATGATGATGATGATGATATATATATACACAAATATATACATACATATATACATACATATATAGACAGACAGACAGATATGTACACACAAATCATTGCTATTATGCAAAACTGTCCTAAGCCCAAAATGTTGCTTTTTGAGAAAAAAAAAAGTTTCACCATTCCATTTCATTTTACATTGCTCACTTTATTCTTAATATATACAAAAAAAAAGTACAATGTAATGCAAAGCAGTCATTTAAGAAACATTGGAAAACATTTTGGTAGTACTTTTTTGTCCACGGCTTCGTTAATTTTTAGTTTAATTTTGTTTCTTGGACTTACTAATTTTTGCAAAAAAAAACAAAACCTTAAAACTTGCAACATACTGATCTACTGAAAAAAGGTTTTTGCTTAATAACATGATTAAAGCATTATGGATGAATTATGAGCAATTGCAACTGAATTAGCTGATAAGCATACAATGTACAGGGTGTCCATAAAGTCTCTTTACCATTTCAAAACTTTATTACAAATGCAATTGATAAGATATTTTATTCAGATTTGTTCTATTGTATTCAGTGTTTATTAAAGTTTGTTTTTTTACCTCATTTGATACACTTCTACATGGGCACCATTAGTTGCACGAAGCACAAGACGGTACTCGATTTCTTGCCATGTTCGCTGTAGCATAGCCTCATCAATTGTGGCAATGACATCAGTAATCTTTTGCTTTAGGTCAGTAATGTCCCGTATCTTTGTTTGATACACGATATCTTTAACATAGCCCCATAGAAAGAAGTCCTGGGGAGTGATATCTGGTGATATCTGGTGGCCAAGGAATTGGCCCATCCCTTCCAATCTACCGGGATGTGATTAAAAACTTTAGTAAACACTGAATATAATAGAATAAATCTGAATAAAATATCTTATCAATTGCCTTTGTAATATTTTTTTTAGATGGTAAAGAGACTTTATGGACACCCTATATAACGAGGTTTAATTTGAAGTGAACAAGTATCATTAGTCAAAAAAGCACAAAATAAGCAAACTTCATGTAAGGCAAATATCTCCATACACTGCAAGAATTCGCAATTTTCATCTCAAAATACAAAGAATCTAATAACAACATCATAATAACAATCATGATTCAAACCCCTTAAGATATTTATGATGTCATGCAAAACTTAATGCTAAAAATTTGCCAAAATAACATTACTTATTCTGTTCTTCATTCGCACGGGTAACTTGTTTTAAACTTTGATAGAAACCTTATGGCTTAGGAAAAGCAAATTTTTGACACAAGTTTAATAAATCTTTCTTTTTGCTTATTTGGATGGGCTTGGAAGCCTCTTTGTTTATAAGTTTATATTGGATGCTTTTAATTCTTTTAAATGTCGCATTTAGTGGCACAGGCTCGTTCAATGCAGATTAACTGTACAAAACTTCCCCCTTCTGTAACTCATAATCTGCCTTTTGGAAACTTTTGCTGTTCCCTTTCTAGACACTGTCTAACCTACAACATCTGCAAAATCATAAATTTGTGATAGGTCCAATCCAGTAACATAGTCGCTCTTTTTCTTTGATTTAATGAGCATGTACCACTGTTCAGAAATAAACACTTCGAAGTGCTTTGTTACACATTCATTCACAGAGTGGACAGAATTGTTTTCATTCTAGCTATGTCCAGACTCAAAGAAGTAGTGATTAATTACTTTGATGTTCTTTGCTTCTATGTTTATGAAAGCATGAAACAAAGCCAGAATGTTTCAGTTACGGTTTTGTCTTGGGCATGCATCACTAAAGAAGTTCACTCCTTTTGCTCCATTTGCATCCCATTATCTAAGCATTTGGAACAAGCAACTGCCAATTTCATTACTACCTCGACCAGATTTTGTTTCATTCCAGACAAAACAAATAACTTCATCATTAGTTATATCATTATGTCGAGTGGTTTTGAGAATCATAAAATAATCAGACTTCAGATTTCGTAGTAGGAAGAGCTTTTTGCAAGTCAAGAACAGCTGTGACTTTGGTTCTGTCATCTTTTTGCTTCAAAATGGTTTTAATTTCACAATTTTTTTCTGCCTTTTGATGATGCACTTCAAATTTTTCTGCTTCTTTTTCTTGTTCTTCAATGTTTAGATTTCGAAACTTTTCACATGTTTCACACCGGTCTTTTTGGGGACAATGAAAACTTAGGTTCATTGACTGAAAAGTTTGCCAGTATATTGTGTAGCTCAAGGGTTGTGTTTCCTTTTCATTACATACTTCCTTATACATGTCATACATTTTTGACAAGGTTAATTCTGAAGAGAGACTCAGTAAGTTGCTTGAAGACCTACAATAATGACTTGGAACTTGTAGAAGTGATAAAATATGCTGACGAAGCTCTTTTTTGCGATGATTCATCTGCTCATCATTTCTTTTTGTTTTTCCACGATTATCACCTTCGACCACTCCATTTGCACCTTTTTTTAAAGCAGTTGTTACCGTGGTTTCTGAAATTGAAAGTGTGTTAAGAAAAAATATTTTGCAGACTTCCACTTCAACATCATCGATGCAAAAACAATATTTCAAGCTTGAATTTCTTCTGGAATTATCACTTTTAGTTCTTTTTCTTTCTTTGCTGTGTTTTGAAACGCAGTTAATAATAAACTGCCGTTGCTTATTTATATCTCCTAACTCCCAGTAAACATTGAACAAGGTATTTCTTCTTTGTTCAGAAATTTTTGTGTTACATTTTAGTCGTTTACAATCACAGCTTTTTTTCAACTTTTTGGCTGGGAATTTTTGTGTCGTGCCTATACAACTTAATCCACTGTTTCTTCTCTTTTTGTTTTCTGATCTTGTAAATTCTTTTCTTCTTTTACGACCTCTTTTAGCTCTGATTGAAATCTGTGAGTTATCAACAGGTATACATTCCTTATTCAATGGGGCATGAAGCAATTGAGGTAAGTCGTTTTCACTGCTTGTGCTTAAATCATCAGAGCAATTTTGTGATTTTGTGAAGTCAGGTTCATGAGGATGATTAATCACATGTTCCGAACTATTAACATCTGAGTCACTTGAGTCATCTTCCATCACTTTTTCGGCAGCAACATTTACACTAATTTCTGTAGCCATTGCAAAACTCTACCACTCACAATAAAAATCTAAAGAAAAAGAAACATAACACAGTCAGTCCTTGTTAAATGAATATTAGATGACTGGTTCAATTAAATTAGGCTATAGTGTTTCTAAACAATAACATCCAAACATACATTTGTTAAAAAGCCAAGAAAGCCACCTATAGCTAAATATTTAGGCCAATGTGTGTGAGATGTTTCAGTTGCAAACCAGTATATATATATATTATATATATATATATATATATATATATATATATAATATATATACATATATATAAACATATATATATAATATATATACATATATATAAACATATATAATATATATAGATATATATAAACATATATATATACTATATATATATAATATATATAAACATATATATATATATATACATAATATATATATTCATATACATAATATACATATATATACATATATACAAATATATACATATATACATATATCTATATATATATATACAAATATATCCATATATATATACATATATATATATAGATACGAATATACACATATATATACAAATATATATATATATAT
>NC_068998.1:19747534-19748617 GCF_001194135.2 Octopus bimaculoides | reverse complement strand
GATAATGCAATTTTAAAGATATTTATTCACTTAACCGGTTTCACTTTTTTAGAAAAAGATTGTCAAAAGTAAAATGTAAAGTTTTGTATGAGCTTTTTTGTGTTAAGTACTGGTTGTCACAAAAGTATTAAAATACAGATATACATTCTTTGATAATAATAAGAAAATGTTAAAAACAGTTTACCAGAAAGTATTTAAGAAAGTAATCAAAACGGGACCCCAAAAAGTATTTTGAGTTCAATAAAAATCATGTTTGTTTGGTATTATATATATACACAGAAAGAGATATATTTAAGAATTTACAAAAAATTGTAGAGGAATAACTGACCTGTCTTGTCAGAAAGATATGTCAGTTATTCCTCTACAATTCTTTGTAAATTCTTAAATATATTTCCTTCTGTGTATATATATATACTATCAAACAAACATGATTTTTATTGAACTCAAAATACCTTTTGGAGTCCCGTTTTGATTACTTTCTTGCCAGTAGAGGTAGGAGCTCCCTGAACTTTGCCCAGGTTATTCTTATTCTAGCTGCTACACTCTCAGAGCAACCACCCCTACTACAGACTTGGTCACCTAGATAGCGGAAGCTATTAACTATTTCTAGTTTCTCCCCCTGACATGTGATAGAATCTCTTTTCTGAACATCTTCAATGTTTATTGCCCCTGTACATCTGCTACACACATAAACTATTTTATCAGTTAACCTTCCTTTGATATTGCTGCACCTCTTATGTGTCCATAGCTTACACCAGATACATCGTATGGAGTTTCTACCTTCGCCTTTTCTACAGATTGAGCAGGGCCATCAACCTGAAGGGATTGTGGTTTGACAGTCTTCCTACTTTTTAAGACTTTGGTTTTTGCTAGGGTGACCCTAAGGCCCTTTGATTCTAGACCTTGCTTCCACACTCTAAACTTCATCTCTAGTTCTGGCAGTGACTCAGCTACTAGAGCAAGGTCATCAGCATAGAGGAGCTACCAGGGGCACCCTGTCTTGAATTCCTCTGTTATTGCCTGGAGGACTATAATGAATAAGAGGGGGCTGAGGACTGATCCTTGGTGAACCCCTACTTCTAT
>NC_068998.1:19746209-19747309 GCF_001194135.2 Octopus bimaculoides | reverse complement strand
CCCTGTCTTGAATTCCTCTGTTATTGCCTGGAGGACTATAATGAATAAGAGGGGGCTGAGGACTGATCCTTGGTGAACCCCTACTTCTATTCAGAATTCTTCACTATACTCTTTGCTAACTCTCACCTTACTGACAGCATCCTTGTACATGGCTTGTACATCTCTTACCAACCACTTGTTTATCCCCAATTTCCACACTGACCACCAGATAAGGGATCAGGGGACCCAGCCAAAGGCTTTCCTCAAGTCAACAAAAGCCAAGTACAGAGGTTTATGTTTGGTTAAATATTTCTCCAGCTGTTGCCTTACCAGAAATATAGCATCAGTGGTGCTTCTGCCTGGCACAAAATCAACCTGCATCTCATCTAGGCTAACTCTCTCCCAAATTAGTTGGGCTATGACCCTCTCGGTAACTTTCATCACCTAATCCAATAATTTGATACCCCTATAGTTATTTCTATCTAAAGCATCACCTTTACCCTTGTAGTAGTTGACTAAAGTGCAGCCATACCAGTCATTGTGTATGACTCCTTCATGAACTACCTGATTTATGATGCGGCTGACAAGACCATAACCCACACTGCTCGATATTTTAAGCATCTCAGTGGTGATTTCTGATGGGCCAGGTGCTTTCCTTGTCCTCATATCCTTAATTGCATCATCTACCAGAGCACTGTCGATTCAGGTAGCTGGTCCCTCAATTGGGTTAACTTTTGGCAGACTCTCCTCCTCCCATTCATTCTCCACATTCAGCAGTCTTTCATGATGGCATCTCCAAGCCTCTTTCTTTGCTGAATCATTAAATGCAAGGGCACCATCATCCATGCGGACACATTTCTCTCCTATGGCATCACAGTTTTCTCTCAGTTCTTTGGTCCTCACGTTACTGAGCTTTGGCAAACGTCTTTTCTGCTACTCTCTTGGCTATATATACCTGTCTCCTAGCTTTCCTTTTGGCTATCTGATACATTCTCCTGCTACCCCCACTCTTCCAGGCCTTCCAAGCCTGTTTCTTTGCTCTAATGGCCCTGTCTACAGTATTGTTCTACTACCATGTTACCCTAGGTCTGGAAGGGACTTTGCACCAGCCACAGATTTGT
>NC_068998.1:19738680-19746187 GCF_001194135.2 Octopus bimaculoides | reverse complement strand
TCCTTTTGGCTATCTGATACATTCTCCTGCTACCCCCACTCTTCCAGGCCTTCCAAGCCTGTTTCTTTGCTCTAATGGCCCTGTCTACAGTATTGTTCTACTACCATGTTACCCTAGGTCTGGAAGGGACTTTGCACCAGCCACAGATTTGTTCTGTGGCGCTCAGTAAGCTGTCATGCAGGAATTTCCAGTAACCCTTTATGTCAAAAGTAAGTATATCCCTAAATCTCTGACCATGTGAAGGGTTCTTAAGCTCCCAAGTCCTCCTTTTCCAGATTGGTCTGCTTCTTGGCATCCTTCTGGCTTCAAGTCTAAAGTCACTAATGACTAGTCTATGCTGGGGGGTACATTCTTCACCAGGGAGGATCTTTGTATTTAAGAGCAACCATGCATTCTGCTATCTGGTGAGGATGAGATCAACCTGGCTAGCAGAGTCACCTGATTGATCAGGTAGCTGTCTGGTTTCCTGAAGTTGGTGTTGTAGATTAATAAGTTGCTTGCATCACAGACCTCCAATAGCCTAGTTCCCTCTTTGTTTTGAGAACCAATTCCATGGCCCTCATGAATGCCATGGAAGATACCAGATACCTTCGAATGTTAGGCCTCACAGAGGCAATGACAAGCAACCAAGACCTTTGGAGATATACTGTTCTTAAGAAGGCCAAGCAAGACAAGTGAGACCGTAACCATGGCCTATGCCAGTGCAGCATAACCAGCCTATCTAAGAGTACCCTTCAATCATTAGGCAATAATCTGTGCTTGACAAGACCAGTTGAATCAAGCGAAATAATTGTCAAGGCCGATGTCAGTACCGCCTGACTAGCACCTGTGCCAGTGACACATAAAAAGCTCCATTCAAGCGTGGTTGATGCCAGTACCACCTGACTGGTTCCATGCTGGTGGTATGTAAAAGCGTCATTCAAGCATGATTGTTGCTAGTGCCAATGGCACGTAAAATGCACCCAGTACACTCTCAGAGTGGTTGGCATTAGGAAGGGCATCCAGCTGCAGAAACCTTACCAGTTCAGATTGGAGCCTCGTGCAGCCTTCTGGCTTGCCAGTCCTCAGTCAAAGACAAAAGCAAGCCAGTAGATTTCAAACACTGACCTTGAGCTTTATTAATAGACATTGCAAAGCAAAGTCGCACTGGGAATTGTGTTCATTTGCACTCAAATGTCATGTTTGTTGGTTTGATTGGAATTTTTGAAATGAAAGCCTCTTCCCCAGAGGCACATACCTTGATGATGGTAGCTTCTGTCACATTAGGTGGTAATGTCTTCACTATCAACCTTGTCCCATTGCATAATTTAGGAGGATCTAAATTTCTTTGAAGCATTATTGGAACTCCTACCTTCGGAAAAAAGTTTATGTGGAGGAGTTCCAAGTGGCTCAAGAGAATTAAGGAACTCTGTTGGGTAATGGTGACAGCAAATCCAGACAATGGTACAGCAACTGCAATTCTTTTTTGTTACCTTACCTTGGAGAGAAGTAATGTTACAAATGTTTTACTTGTGCCACCAGGAGCATCAAGAAAGAAAATTCCTCTGCTTTTTTTCTGTGGAACGCTGCACGCACACATGCATACACACACACACAGATACATATACATACAGTATCAAACATCAAATGAAATGGATGTATATGTGTGTATAAGAGAGAGAGAGAGAGCGAGAGAGAGAGAGAGCGAGAGCGAGAGAGAGAGAGAGCGAGAGAGAGAGAGAGCGAGTGACAGGGTGTGTTGTCATGTATACGTACATACATAAATAGGCATACATCTTTCTTGTATGTGTGTGTGTGAGAGAGAAAGAGAGAGATAGTGCCACTTAGACATCACTCTCTCTCTCTCTCATACACACACATGCACACATACATAGAAAAAAGATGTATGCATATGTATTTATGTATGTAAGTATACATGACAACATACCCCTTGACTCACACACACACACACACACACACAAAAACACACATGTGCGTGTGTGACTGACTATGAATACATAGAGCTGAACACAGCGTGCAAAAAGAAAAATAAATAAAATTTTTTACAGAAATTAACAAAGTGTGCGAGTTCAGAATGAAATCAAACCTGGAGTGTGTGTGTGAGACACAGAGAGAGAGAACATTGCAAACAATGAATAAGATAAACATGGAATGAAAAAATTGTATAAATAAAAGCACGTTAAAAAGTATCTTGTACCAAATATTTAAATTTGTGAACTTTGTAACTATTTCTTTCAGTAATTTATCAGTTGTTTACAAATAGTGAACATTAAAATAGAGTGAGAGACTTTGCCATTTTTACGTCACTACTGAAAGTTGACGTTGAGAAAGCTTTTTATAGAAGTAAATCATAAATATAAAACAATATTATAAATATTATAAAAAACATAAATATAAGTATTATAAAAAACATAAATATAAGTATTATAAAAAACATAAATATAAAACAAATATAAAAAAATCAAATTAAGACCCTATTATATGTCTGGGGTCAAATTATTCATGCATCACAAGTATGGAAGTAATTGGTGAAGCCGTTTTCAAGTGAAAAGCAAACACACACACACACATCTCTATTTATATATATATATATATATATATATATATATATATATATCGTCGTCGTTTAACGTCCACTTTCCATTGCAGCATGGGTTGGACGATTTGACTGAGGACTGGTGGACTAGGAGGCGACACCAGGCTCCAAATATATAAACACACACATCAACCTCATTTAACATCCACTTTCCATGTTGGGATCGGTGGGACGGTGCAGAAGGCGGTACAAAGCTCCACTATCTGTTTTGGCTCCCAGAATACACACACACATATACATGTGTGTGTGTGTGTGTGTGTGTGTGTGTGTGTATTCCAAAATTCAACTACACGTGGACTGTTGGTGATTTTTTCCTCCTTCTTTTCTTATGCTTTTCGTATGACACCATCACTAGATCAAAAGCATTGGAGATGATATAAAAATCTAAAAATGTTTTCCAGTCTTCTGTATGTATGTATGTATGTATACTCTTTTACTTGTTTCAGTCATTTGACTGCTGCCATGCTGGAGCACCACCATTTATTCGAGCAAATCAACCCCAGGACTTATTCTTTGGAAGCCTAGTACTTATTCTATCGTTCTCTTTTGCCGAACCGCTAAGTTACGGGGACGTAAACACACCACCATCGGTTGTCAAGCAATGCTGGGGGGACAAACACAGACACACACACACACACACACATACATATAAATATACATATATACGATGGGCATCTTTCAGTTTCCGTCTACCAAATCCACTCACAAGGCTTTGGTCGGCCCGAGGCTATAGTAGAAGACACTTGCCCAAGGTGCCACGCAGTGGGAATGAACCCGGAACCATGTGGCTGGTAAGCAAGCTACTTACCACACAGCCACTCCTACACCTATCTCTATGTGTATCCTTTGTTTGTTTTTGTCCCCCACCCACCATTTGGCAACTGATGTTGGTTTGTTTATATTCCTGTAACTTAGTGGTTCAGCAAGAGACCAATAGAATAAATACAAAGCTTTAAAAGTAAGTAATGTTGTCAATTTATTCAACTAAACCCTTCCAGCACCGACTGCTACAGTCTAATGACTGAAACAAAGAAAAGATGAAAGATAAAATATCAGAAATAATACATTTCTAAATCTCTCAGAGAGACTTAAGCAGTAGTGATGCGATAAAGTAGTTGTATACTGTCAACTTAACGTGACAGTCCCAATAAGGGAATCATACTACTGCTATTTAGCCCTAGGAAGCTGGACCGCTTCCTGTCGGCTTTGACACATTTCCTGTGTCCTTATGTTTATTAGGGGGAGACAAGCACCTCCAACCAGCCTAGCCTGCATTCAGGGACATGTTTCTGAGTTTTTGTTAGTCATCAACCTGAAGTAGCATGACCAGCTGGTCTCCCCCTCATAAACATAAGGACACAGGAAATGTGTTAAGGCCAACAGGAAGTGGTCCAGCTTCCTAGGGCTAAATAGCAGTAGTATATTCCCTTATTGGGACTGTCACATTAAGTTGACAGTATACAGATAAAATATCATTTTTGCTGTTATTCACTCTAATTACCTCAGAGAATTATACTATTCTTCCTTTAAAATAATTTTTCAAAAATCTTACCAGTTCTATCACTAATACTGTTTGTTACACAGGCTTCAGGAACATCACGTTGAATGTTTGTGTGAAGCTCATCCACCCGATCTTCATAGCCTCAGGAATTGCTACAAAACATATATTAAAAAAAAAAATCATGTACTGTTTTAGAATCAACATTAGAGATCAGTTACAAAATTAAAAGTTAGAGAAGATATTTAGGAGGCGGGGGACAAGATGTCATGTTTGCCAAAGTGGAAAGGGAGATGTTGGTTTATAGTCTGTCAACATTTCACTGCTCTTACTAGGGACACATATTACATTTTGAGGACACATTAAAGCATACTCAACACTGTCTTGAGTCAATGGGAGAACCTCAGTTCAGAGTGCATGTAAAAAAGGTAATCAGTGCACCTTCAAGTCAGCCTATTTAATGTTTTAAAAAGAATGTATTAGATCAGGGGTTTTCAAACTGTGGTCCGCAAACCACAGGGGGTCCGCAAGGACAAGACAGGGGTCCGTGGACAGCAAATACTTTTTATGGGCAATTTGATTTTATATATGTTTTTTAATCAAAATCTTTTAATTGACAATAAACCTATTTGTTAAATACTGTTAAATAAATAAATGTAAAAAATATATGTTATTTTAAGCAAATATTTATGTATAAATTTCATAAGCATTTATAAGGGGGACCCTAAGGTAAAGCCTGAAATATAAAGGGGTCCGCAAGTCAAAAAGTTTGAAAACCCCTGCATTGGATAATGTGAAGCTGATGTATAATGCCAGAAAAAAAAAACAATCTGATCACAGCTGGAACACTTTTCATCCAGGTTTTTCACTAAGAGCTAAAAAGCACTAAAAGTCAGTAGTATATTATTAATATATGCATTAGCACTACTATCTTGAAATCATATGCATATATAAATTGATGGTTTAAGTGGGAAGAGTGATAACTTCCAGTAGACAAATGTTTTGAACTTTTTGTTACATTTCTGTTGAAATACTTTTTCCTTCAATTTCGAAAATAATGAAAAATATTAGTTTCAAATATTGGCACAAGGCCAGCAAAGTTGAATACATCAAGCCCAGTGCTCAACTGGTACTTATTTTATTGACTGCAACAGGATGAAAGGTAAAGTCAAGTTTGGCGGAATTTGGACTCAGAACATAGAGACAGATGAAATGCCATTGAGCATATTGTCCTGTATGCTAACAATTCTGCCAGCTCACCATCTTAAATAATGAAAAATAGTGTAAAATAACTTAAGCTGATGTTTGAAAGATAAATTAACATAAAATTTTGATAGGTTTTATTTTGGATGACTTTAAAACAAGATGTTTACATTATAGAACCAGGCGTGGTCTCAGGTGTATTGGTATCAAAAAGGTTAATATATTATGACTACCATGTACCACTGACAGATATTGTATCACAAATTGAAAAGAATACCTAAATAGCAACAAAACTCATCATTCTCTTTTGTATTCCAAGCTGGCATGGATTGATCAATTTGACAGGATCTGAGTCAAGTTTTACTGGAGTTACAGACCTCCTAGACAGGTCAGAGAACCTTATCTTGTTCAGATCTGTTTTGGCATACTTTCCATAGATGAATGCCTTTCCTGACACTAATTACTTTTAGAAAAAGTCCTCCTTCTAAACCCAGCATTGTCTCACTAGTACAGTTTCAAACTTCCCAAATGTATTTCTAATACATTTAGGTTAGAGATAGTGATATTATTAGAGTTAGTTTGGAAGAGGGGATTAATGATTTAAAGATGGGTAAGAATTGCTGTCATTTCAGGATGAGAAGTGATCGTCGTCGTCGTTTAACATCCGCTTTCCATGCTAGCATGGGTTGGACGATTTGACTGAGGTCTGGTGAAACCAGATGGCTACACCAGGCTCCAATCTGATTTGGCAGAGTTTCTACAGCTGGATGCCCTTCCTAACGCCAACCACTCAGAGAGTGTAGTGGGTGCTTTTACGTGTCACCCGCACGAAGGCCAGTCAGGCGGTAATGGCAACGGCCACGCTCATCTCGCTCGAAAAACCTCATGTGTCACCCGCACAAGAGCCAGTCCAGGGGCACCGGCAACGATCTCGCTCGAAAATCCTACGACGGCCCTGCACAAGAGCCAGTTCAGGGGCACTGGCAATGATCTCGCTCGAAAGATTTATAATAAATGCTCTTTATTTTTAAAGTGAGATGTAAATACTCAACACTCATTTGTCTCATTTCAATTCTCATTTATTAACTGATCTCCATAATTCCTGAAGCTACAAAAATTAAAGGAATTAGTTAAGAAACTTTAATCTCACTTAGCCTATTCTGCAAACCTCTTTTCAAGTGATTGCAACTCTTTCATGCATCTCAAATAGCTTTCTGCAAAAGGTATGTTTTCCACAACCAAACTGCAGCTCAAAATATCTTCAAAGTATTCATTGGTTCCAGAACTCCAGATTAGATTTGCTTCAATGCACAAAAATGTATAGATTATAATTTCAATTAATCCAACCCATGCCAGTATGGAAAATGGACTCTGAGGAAGTTATATGTCTGTTTCTGAAGGTATATGTCTGCTTATAAATTTTATACTCAGTTCTGAGTGCAGTATTTGTAAGCAGAAACAACTAGAAGCTAATGAATGTGATTACATAACTTCTGTTTTTATGTCAGTCATTGATATCATCATTTAAAGTTGCTTTTTCCATGGGCTGGATGGTTTGACAGAGGGTTGAGCTGATCTCTAATGTCTACTTTGGCATGGTTTCTATAGTTGGATACCCTTCCTAATGCCAAAATTAGTCCTAGGAAACTGATAGTAGTTTGCATTGGCAAACACTACATTAAAACTCATGGGTTTGGAGAAGTTCATATGCCATAGGGAGATGAATATGATGTTTCAAGACTGTCTCTTTATCTGAGAGAGTAACTCACATGCTCACACACAATTGGTGGATCTTTTGCAGTAGTGGTCATACATAAGTTAGGAGGAAAGATGATAACTATGTAAAGAGGGTGTAGAAAATATAGTTAAAATAAAAAAAATTTAAAATCCTAAATGGGAGAGGAGATAAGTGCAGTGTGGTGTAAAGAGTTAGCCAGAGGACAGTGATAAAGTGAGTGGAAACTGGTGAAGCAATCAGACTTCTAGGAATTTTGTCAGAAGACAAACAATAATGAGAATTGAGTTGGTAGTATAAACTGAGAATAAACTGAGAAAGAGCCAGTCGTAATTATTTCCCTGAGCTGACAGAAATGTTATCATGCCAGACAAAATGATTTCTTCCAGCCTTACATTGCAAGTTCAAATTGTGCCAAGGTCAATTTTGCCTTTCATCCTTTCAGGGTTGATAAAAAATAAGAACCATTTGAGTA
>NC_068998.1:19722017-19738567 GCF_001194135.2 Octopus bimaculoides | reverse complement strand
GGGGGGTGATCAAATTGATTAGTCCCTTCCACCACAATTTCAGACCTGTGCCTATAGCAGAAAGAATTATTATTATTATTATTATTATTATTATTAGGCCAACAAGTTGGCAGAATTATTAGTATGTCAGATAAAATGCTTAGTGACATTTGTTCTGGTTTCACGTTCTGGGTTCAAATTTTGCCACAATCAACTTTGCCTTTCAACCTTCAGGAGTCAATAAAATGAAGTACCAGTCAAGTACTGGGGTTGATATCAGTGACTAACACTCTTTCCCTAAAATTGCAGGCTTTGTGCCAAAATTTCAAACTATTATTTTCTTTTCTTTTCTTTCTACATTAGGCATAAACCCGAAATTTTGGGGAAAGGGCTAGTCAATCAAAGAAGTACTAGTGGAACACCAGGCTCGATATAATTGACTATCCCCCAGGTCTTGTGCCTATTATTATTAGTAGTAGTAGTAAAAGTGTATTCGTCTTTTCTAGTCAAATACTAAAATCAATAATTATTTCATGATAGCCATAAAAATTGCTGGACATAAAACTATACATTTTTTTTACTCTAGGCACATTTACAGAAAGGTATTGATAAAAATTCTATGAAAAATAAATTATCTTTATATGTCATATTTGCAATTCTCCACATGATAGGAAAGTCAGTATTAAATGCTGGTTCAGTGAATTTACGGAATTTACCGAATGCCATCACCTTTGAGTACAAAACGAAAGATTGCTCTGCTAATACCACACTACAAGTGAAAGAATCAGGATTCACACTAATGTTTATTCACATTTCATTTACACCCTTGAATTTGAAGACTTGATACAACAGCATGGCTCTTTGCAATTCTTGCAATGTCAGTCCATATGAAGGCATTCACCATTTCCACAGCAATGATGATGCCTCTATTGCATTTTTAGCCAAACACAGCCTCCTGCAGTGTACACGAGATTGTCTGAACTGCAATACCCCATGCATTTTGCACCAAGGGACAAACATATGGCGCTGCCATAAGGTGATGCAACAACATGGATGGTCTAGAAGGGAATGTAGAGACTCCATATCTACATTTAAGGATACCTTTCTGGAAGGCATCCACCTTTGAAAGTTTTGTTTTTTGTAAACCACTTCTTCAGCACAGCTTGGTCTACAAATCAACAGAGGAAAACCTTGGATTCTGCCATAGAGCCTCCATAGATTGGCGGTCTTTCTGTTCGGAGGTCTGCCAGTTTTGGGCAGAAAACCACCAAACTGTTATCAGAGGACTGGAAGTTGAAGTAGAAATTGATGAGATGGTTTTGGTCTGTCGGAAATACATACATGGCAGGATTGTGAATATGGCATATAAAGATAACTTATTTTCATAAAATTTTCATCAATACCTTTCCATAAATGTCTTTCTTGCACACTACCCCCGCCTCCCCAAACACATGCACACACCTGCATGCAGATACACATGAACAAAGTCCCATAAAGTTTTTATTCTTTCTGAATGAAGAACACAAACATATTACTGAATATCGTGTTTGCTTCTATCAGGACCGTTTACCTTTAAAGCGAAAAAGCAAAACCGACGTATACGACAGGTATGTAAAACATATTTCTGTGTATTTTCTCTGTTCATTCACATGCGCGCGCACACAAACACACAAGCCGTTCATTTTCACTTTTAGACAGCGGGATAGAGTGACGTGGGGTGTATGAATCAGTTTTGGAGTTTCCTCACAGAAAATTTGAAATTATTTATTTTTCCTCCATATTCTTAATCTCCATATTTTCCCACGTAGATTGAGAAAAAAATAATAAAAAAAGTTGAAATTTAAAAATTTGGGGTGGAGATGTGGGAATTTAAAATTTTGAAAACATGGTTTTTGGCATATTCAGAATTTCCATCATCGAAAACACAGGAATCCGATGAGAAAATTTTTTTTTTAAAGGCGGGGGAGGGGGCGGCGATTTTTACGTGCCGGTATACTTGTAAACATTAACCGGATGAAAGGCAAAGTCGACCTCGGCGGAATTTGAACTCAGAACGTAAAGACAAACAACTATATTTTGACCAAATATTTTACGGTCAAACTAATTTAGGAAATATTGACAGTGGAAATGCCAACAAAATGTGCCAATAAAAGGTCATTGTTGAAAAACAGTTTTGGAACGCATGCAACGAAACTTACAAATATTTTAACTCATTTCATAAATTATCGTTTTAGACACTTAAGGTTCTCACCAACATACGAAATGTTGAAAATTTTCTGGGTCCCTCCCCCGGGAAGGAGAGGATTATATAATCGGCCTAACTACAGATTTCTGCCCCCTCCCCGACTTTGGATGATCATAACTTTCAGAAAAATGGGTTTTTATTAATGAAATTCTTTACAAATATACCTCAGACTATGTAGATTCCGAAGACATAGGAATTTTGGGGAAAACAATTGGGGGCTATTTTTGAGAAGCGTTCCCCGCTCGTCCATATTTGTTCTATTTTCATCGTTTTGTGCGTTTGTGCATCCATAGATTTCTACTGAAGCAACAAACAGGCAAAGAAGGCAAATGAAGCCCACATCAGAAAACTCGTTATGCTAAAAATAACAGCTAACGGTCTGGTACACAGGAATATGTTATTAAGGCGACTTATCTGTTGCTTACGAATTTTTTTTCACTTTAAGTAAATTCCCAGGTAAACGTTTCTAAAAGAAAGGCAGAAGACACCAGAAGCAAAAATAAGGAATATACACACAGTTAAATATATAAATGTAAAGTATAATTTGTTACATAATCTCTATAATAAACATGATATATTGAATGGAATAATTCCCCGTTTGAACTTTTTTAATTACATATATATATGTGTGTTTGTGTGGTAGAAATCTTCGCGTGCACAAACGCACAGATTTCTGTAGTTATGCCAAAACCCAATGTATGCTTTATTTATGACGATATAGTAATATATCGTTCATAGTGGATGGTATTGATTCTTGGAATCCTCTAGAGAATTAAAACACAGAGACAATGTGTTATTGTTGCAAAATAAGCTCCCTAACAGATGACACCTTTTTATAAAACAGAAGTGACAGGCAGTAGTAGTACTGTGTATATGCATTCCTTCCGAAATTAACAAAACGGGGAAATCAACAATAAATACGAAGCGGGATTCTTAATAAGAATCGGTCACCAAGCCTAAAGAAATATATAGTTCTTATTTACCAGTATTCAATGTGCACATTTAAACCCGAGGCAATTCCACATACATCGTGTTCTGTCATATTTGCTGGGAAACAAACAGCACTTCGCTGGTTGAAACGAAAATTTTCGGTAAAAAGTGACTCTACTGTGGAATATGACAGAAATGTTTTTAAAATCGAACGGAAGTAAGGGAAGACAATTCTAATTACAAAAACTAATAATTGCAGCTAATATTCTGTAAATACTTGTACAAAAACAATTGCAACGTAGGCGTTCATAAGCCATTTAAATATACAAAAACCGTTAGATTCACTTCAACATTTAAATTTAATTTGCCAAAATATTTTCGTCGCTTTGAGACCGCGACAAAATTCCGTGCTGCATCTTGTACAAAGTAATATATATTTCTTTATTGCCCACAGGGGGCTAAACATAGAGGGGACAAACAAGGGGATTAAGGGGTTTGTGTAGAAAAAAAGAATTAAATTTTAAAAAGGGGTGTTTGTGGGGGGACAAAAGGAAGTTTTGCCGCGTATGATAGTGAAGAAACAAAAAGAAAATCAGTACATAACAGAAGCGTGCGCACTTCTTAGATCTGTTCAATTTGACTCACAGATTTTAAAATTAATTTTTCGTGTTAAAGTTGTCGTATTTGGATAATTTTAGCCAATAAACGACATGTATTCAGTTGAAAAAGCTACTGCTGTTTGCGATAGTAACAACTTCCGGGTCCACTCTGTTTTATTTTGTTTTTTGTTTACTGCCTATGTTGAATATTACACACTTTTTTTTCTGGTTTTCGCATCGGAGTAACCACTAAACATATAAAGCTACGGGTACGCAGCTAGCTTTTTGGTTGTTGGCATGTACGTAGTTTCAAAATGCCTTATTTTACAACTGTGAGATGTATTGTTATTAAAAATAACATTATCAAAACATGAAAGTAAAGCAAAACAAATATGTTATTGATTATTTTGACATCTTGCAGCAGCTGTATGTTTTCTTTTCTGAATCTCCTCGAAGATTGGGGATTTTAAACACACAGGGCAATCTAGCCTTTTCTCTAAAGAGCTTATGTGTAACTAGATGGTCTTCACACTATGAAACAGTCTGGGCAATTAAAAATGTATATAGGGATATTTTATAGTTTATCCCGAACTGGCAAGGCACTTCAGAAACACAGCCAAGTCCTTCGATGCAGGTTGGCAAGCTGACTTTCATCGAAACCCAGAGTCTTTCCCAGGCTGTCATCGCACTTGCCCTCTACCAGCCCTCTATAGTACGCCGAGGGGGTACTCCCTCCGGCGGCATTCCTTGTTTGGGAGAGAAGCACGAGCGCCTGTCGACACTCTGCTTGCCAAACTCCCAGCCTTGGTCTATGCCTGATCCCAGTTTCCAGTTCACCAAAGGAGGTGAACCTGGGAAATATCTCATCAACGAACAGTGACTATACTCGCTCACTGTCCAGGTAGAGCCAGAGATGCCTCAACCTCAGCGCATCTTTAGCCAAGGCATCCCTTACCCACTCTTTAGCGGCTATTGACAGCAGATAGAGTGCCTTACAAGAGACCATATGCCCTCCCACAAGAAGTGAAAGAGCATGCGTTCCAACTTGCTTAGCCACGAATCGGGACACGGCACGACGGTTAGGCGGTAGGTAATGACAGATGCGATAAATACATTTGCCACCTCCGCCCTTCCTTTCACGGACAGCCTCCTCCCAGACCAGGTCTGAGTATTGGACGGCATCGACTTGCCTCTCCAAGTGCCGAGCTGCAAGCCGACCAACTTATCCCAGTTATTTCTTGCTCCTGCCACCGCTTCGTAATCTTTTAGAGCCTCACCTACCCTCTGTAGGTCCTGGTCCCTGGATACAATGACAGTGACATAGTCAGCATACGCTAAGACTGACTTTCCATATCCTAGATCTTGCGGATCTCCACTCGTCACCTCCAATCTTCGCAGTAGTGGCTCGAGAGTCAATACATAGAGCAAGGGGCGTGAGTGGACAACCTTGACGAACCGAGCGTTCGATATTGAATGGCTCCGAAAAGAAACCATCCACCCGAACTACCGACTTGATATATAACTGATTTTGCCTTACCAAATTCTAGTATTTATAACTATGCAAAATTAGCTAGAAGGATAGATATATTGTTGAGAACAACAGATTTCGTTGGAGATCTTTTGGTGAAATAGAAGAGGTTAGAAGGGCCAAGTCGCAAAGACATTATTCTGCTTAGTGAAGGCACCTGGCAAATGTAACTGCTGTCACTCACAGAAAAACTATTGTTTTACCGTGAGAAAAGTGCTGTTGAACTGTTAAGTGAAATTTGGTGATCGAGGATCGAATCCACGCCATACCTGCATGAAGCCACTACATCCTGTTCAGCGAAGAGTACTCTGTACTTTTAGCCACTTAAATATCTTCTTTTCTATCGTTTGTCATAACAACATTTTTGTTAACGATGAATAAATATTTTGTATATGGAACTTCTCATAGACTTCGCGTTAAGCCATTCCTAAACTTGACCAAAGCATATCTTCTTTACACAAGTGACAATCAAATCGAAATATTCCATTAAACAGTGATTTTGGACTTTTTTTGTTTTTAGCACCTTGAAAGCAGACGTGTTGTTTTTGAAATTCATTTTTTTCCTTTCTTTCTTTCTTTTTTTTTTTTTTTGTATCCTGCTCATTTATTCTCCTTAACTTAATTTCGTTTAATATGCTACATCCATTTCGTTTATGCCAGATGTCAAAGACGTTCTTATTACAAAAACATTCAGCAAGATTACCATATATACCATTATTGAACTTCAAATTTTTCTCCAGGAGAACTACACAATCTGCTATGAGATAATGTGAAACAACCAAAACAACTAACACTATATAAATGCCATGTCAACTCTAACAGATAAACTAAACATCAGCTTTTTGGGCAGATATCTGTTACTGAGTGCGGTGTATTTATTTCTTTATTTCGGCATCTTATTTCCATTAGCTCAATTTTCTTTGACATATATACCAGCGATCAGAGATAGAATTCCACAAGATAACAGTATATTTTATCGTTTATTACTAATTTTCTTTTTTTTTCTGTTTATACTTTCTTTTTCAACCATTTTGATTGGGAATTTTACTCTGAACTTGTTTTCGGTAATGTTATTAGAAATCACGGAGGTTTTTCTACCATCTCTCAGACTGAAATTTTTTATGTTTTCAATCTTAAGTTTTCAATTCAGTTTACAAAAAAAGCAAAATTGACGTCTATTTTTAGCATACAAGGGATCCACATAGTGGTCTCTCATATTGTTTATATTTAAAATATTTTAAAACATTTACTGTAATGAGAGTTGCCTCCCTTCACTAATGCCTGTAACTTGAGAACAGTTTACTTTGGATGTTCTGCAATAAAGCCAAAAGTATTAACATACTTGGCAAACGACATCATGAAATATTCATTATGTTGATTTTCATGCAAGCAAAGAAACTTGAACAACATTAAGAATTGAAATAATTAAATATTTACATATTCCGAAAGCAAACAATTATGGTACCGGAAGTTGTGTTAGCTTTTCAAATGCTTTCTGCATTAAGTATGTAAACGCTTGATTCATCAGAGTTTTGTTTTATCTAACTAATCGCTCGGGTATAATACAATAATATATATATTTGTGAGATGAAATATTGATAGAATTTTCTGATAGAGAGAAAGTAACTTTTCTGTTTAATTATGTCAAACACGGAATATCTTCAAAAACAATTTAGCATGTTAAAATGGGAAGAAAAATATATAAAATCAATTATAGAACTTCACGAAGATCAATTAAGTCGTTTAAAAGTAAGTATAAAATGTATAAACTCTACATCCTGAATTTTCTGTAAAATATTTCCTTATGCTAGAAGATATAAAGTATTTATTTTCGTTCATTATATTCTCTTTGTTATGAATTTTGATTCAGTAGACTTATAATGAGATGCAATCCAGTCATGACCATTCCGTCTTTTTTCTCTATCAGGGACTACATTGTCTATTGTATCTTTTGGTTTTAGACTGCGAGTATCTTGAGAGAAATTTGGCTGACTGTAGGGTTTCCCCTTGCCGTTAAAAATAAAAGAAACGCCTAAAAAACAAATAAACTACGAGAAGAAAGATAGTTAGTTATATTATATGCTAAAATTTGTAACATAGCACATATTTATTTCGTGGCAGGGTTTCAGATGTTATTTCGAACTACTTCACTTACTTTTGGAAATAATCTTGATACCACTTCTCTTTTATCAGTTTAATGGGCGAAGGTAAAGAATACGCACACCCGGTGTTTAGAGTTAGGGTTTTTGTTACGCCCAAAACCGGTGGTGTACGTATTCTTTACCTCCGCCGTTTGATGTACCATACCTATATAATAGTTTCTAAAAATTGACGCAAATACTAAGCCTCAGTTCTGGTGGACCTTGCATACATCAAATCTGCATCCCAAAGCCTAGGCTACCCTCCTTAAAGACAAATATACTTTAACCCCAATTAGTTTTAGATCCTCTACAAAGATCAGTACTGTTCTGTTTGGCTGCCACTTTTCAATTTCTGTTCCAATTGATTTCATATTAGGTGTAATGATGTAGTTTTGTGTGTTAATCATTGACATGAAATTCATTTGTGCCATCAATCAATAACTAAAGAATTGAAGAAGGAGACCCAGGAAGACATGAGATGGGGTGGTGAAGCATGACCTTCAAACATTGGGCCTCACAGAGACAATGACGAAAGACCGAGACCTCTGGGGATATGCTGTGATTGAGAAGACCCAGCAAGGAAAGTGAGATCACAGCCATAGCCTACACCAGTGTTGCATAACCAGCCTGTTTAAAAAATACCTTTTAATCGTCAGGCAACATTTTGTGCTTGAGGTGGCCGATGCCAGTGTCACCTGACTGGCTCCCATGCCGGTGGCGCATAAAAAGCACCCATTACACTCAGAGTGGTTGGCATTAGGAAAGGCATGCAGCTGTAGAAACATTGCCAGATCAGATTGGAGCCTGGTGTGGTCTCCTGGCTTACCAGTCTCCAGTCAAACCATCCAACCCATGCCAGCATGGAAAATGGATGTTAAACACTGATGATGATTATTAGCTTTTAAATTTACAAATTTTCAGTAATTTTAACCAATTGTAGGCTGCAGACAGGACACATTCATGCCTGTTTTCATAGTAACAAGCCAAGCTCTTCCCAAGCTATTTACTCACTTGGTCATTTTTCACTTATTAAATGGTTGTAAGATGTACTAAAGATAATAGCTAAATAGGCCTTAAATCACACACCAACTTTTTTTTGCATAAATTATAAATTCCCACATGTAGAATACAAATTTGCAAAACTTTTCTGAAAATTCCAATAAATAAAAGAAGTTATAAGAGGTTATAAGGTGTGCATAAAGCAGAATTCTGCCAATATTTAATTTGTTTACAGTTGACAACATATGCTGTCATGCACAAAATGACCTTGGTAACTTTTTTAAAACATTTTTCTGGAAAAAGTTAAATATCCCCTGATATACACTGTGGAAAATTACATCAATACACCAAATTTTAAAATTTTCACTAAACTTTGTGATTTCCACAGGTGCAGCCAAACAGAAAATATCCACTCTTTGTAATGTTAATTATAAAGAAGCACAAATGAGTTGTCTTCAGTATTTGAGTGGTCAATTTAATTCTACAAACTTGCCTCTGCGAATTTTAGTGACAAGGTTAGCTTCAAATTCATCTGTAAGTGCTTCCTACTATAGTCTAACAAGAACAGTTTATATTTCTGCTGCTCGTGTCAAAACTTCGAGATAAATACTTGTTTTTATCATGTTGTTGTTTGTGCTTATGGAGAAATATGCCCTTTTTTCACTTCAAAATTTGTAGATTTATGCAACTCATATTAGGAAACGAAAATATGTTTCAAAACTAGTTTCTTGTTTTTCTTTTAGGTTGAAGAGCTTGCGCTAAAGCATAAAATAGCTGTAGAAGAAGGTTGTCATGATGAAGATGCAGGCCAACTAAAGAAAAATGAAAAACAGGTAAGTTTTCAATGATAAAATAAGCTAAGTCTTTGATGAGAACTGTTATTCTTCAAGTAAAATAGCTGCAGTTGAATTCTTTTAAGTCAATGAATCTTCCACTCTGAACAAAACTTATAGCAGTTATCTGTCTGTGTGCCTGACTGTCTGTGCATATTGTCGTCAATATATATATATGTATCATCAATGTTTAATGTCCATTTTCCATGCTAGCATGGATTGAATGGTTTGACAGGAGTTGATGAGCCAGAGGACTATGCCAAGCTCCAATGTCTGCTTTGACATCATTTCTATAGCTGGATGCCATTCCTAACATCAACTACTTCACAGAGTCTACTAGGTGCTTTTTACTAGTGAGGTCACTAAATAACTCATAAGACAAGATCCCTCATCTGAGAAAGATGGCTTTATGCCAGGTGGAGACAGAAACAGGTGTTTTGCAGGTTATGCCAGCTGGGAAAGGAGAAAAGATAGTGAAGAGGTATCAGGGCATATTCTTAAGTTACAAGAAGATCTACATAAAAGTGTTTAAGAAATTTGCTTACCAATCACACAGTTTTGGATCCAGTCCCACTGCATGGTACATTGGGCAGGTGTCTTCTATTATAGCCCTGGATCAACCAAAGCCTTGCGAATGGATTTGGATGACAAAAACTGAAAGAAGACCATCATATCTATCTATCTATATATATATATGTGTTTGTTTGTGTCTCCTTGGCTAGATGTACTATGATTGTTATAAATGGATGTCATCTTTTGGGCATGGAAAATCTACCTCAACAAACTCTGTCTGACCTATGTATGCATCAAAAAGTAGATATTAGAATGTGAGTTGAGAGTGAATATGGTAGATAGAAACTGTATTGATTTTTTGCTGTATTTGTGTGTGTGTGTGTGTCCCACCACTGCCTGACAGTTTGGCAAAAGAAACTGATAGAGGAAAAGTACCAAACTTTAAAAAAGTATGTACTGGGGTCTGTTTGATTGACTGAAACAGTAAAACATAAACGGTTTGTTTTTTTTTCATTATTATTTAATGCGAATAGTCAGGATAGCAAAGGAGAAGGTTAAACATTGTAAACCTTTTCATTTGATTTATTTTCAGGCAATGGAAACAGATGAAAATATAAATAGTGTCCCTCTGATGTTAGAAACAAACCGATTCTGTAGGTTCATGTTTATAATACACTTATTGTTCATATTGTAATTATTCATTTTTAAATGCATCACTGTTGCCAAAAAGAGCATAAGGCTACCATCTTCAAATATATCTTTGCTTATTCTTCTATTCTTTTCAGTCATTGGAATATGGCCACTCTGTAGTGAAGGCATTTGAGTGGTTTTAATCTGTTATATTGTGCTCTCCCACCTACTTCACCCACATATTCTAATATTACTTCATTTCATCAACTGCAAAAAAGTGAAAGCTGCCTCTTGTTTTGGGGATGGCAAAGAGTGATTTGGAAGGTGTTTGACTGCTGTTTCTAGCAGGACAAATGACCACATAGAGGCTTTCCTGTTGACTCACCATAACCTTGTTTATATGCTAGGAGCCTAATTCTGCCATGTACATAACAGAATAAGCCTTTAACCACCACAGAAGATGCAGGTATACGAAGTTTTAAAGTTCACTTCACAACTACATGACACCTTAGTCAGCTCCCAAAGACTAGATGCCTCTTTGCATCGTTTAACTTGGTTACTACAAGATGCTGTTCCTGATATCAACCACATTCCTACAGAATCTACTGGGTGCATTTTCTCATGGCAACAACACCAGTGAGGTTGAATAGCCCTTGACAAGATGGGACTAGAGGGACATCACAATCCTATTCTTCCTCTGTTTAAAGCCATCCACTTTATAGTGTGAACAGTAAGTAGTGAGGCTTGTACACAATAAATGTAAATTCAAAAAAGTGAATGATGCTGACAGAAAGGCCAGTTTGGTATTGTGAAGGTGTATGTGTAAAAAGAAAACAAAATAAATTACCCATAGTAGATATGAATTTGTCAACTTCTAGTTGGCAGTTCAGTAGTTTGTTATTTCAAATATTCCAAAGATAATTGGGTTTTTTTTTTATATACATCCTTCTGGTTTCCTCTCTAAAATCAAATTCAAAATTTCTCTCCTCAGCACTTGGCCACATGTAGATGTGAGGATAAATAATGGCACCAGTCTATTGTTTCTAACTATATGGAAGATAAAATGATTATAATCTTAGCCAGGATTGATCTAACCCTTTAGCATTCAGATACTCTGTCAAATGTAATGATTATTTATTCACATTGTTTTGAATTGATCATGCATTATCTCATAGCTTCAATAGTTTAGAAAGACATTGTAGGATATGTGTGAGAAGTCCGATCTGGCCAGTTTGAACATAAAACAGCATATTTGAACTGGATATTGCTGGTTTAAATGTTAAAAGGTTAAATCATCTCGGGTAGCCCTTGCTCTTATCAAGGGGCTTCTCTCACCCAAGTCTTTGATCAGAAGAAAGATAAGGCCAGCACATCTGAGAGACAAATGGGTGCAGAGATTGTCAAGAGAGTAATTCAAAAGTGTGTGTGTGTGCGTGTATGCACAAATATATATGAATGATAAGAGTTAGCAATACTCAACTCAAAAGCCTTGATGGATGCTCTCTCTATTTTTAGGCTTTGACTCTTTGTTGAGTTCATCTGTTCTTGTTGACAGCTATTGGTTTTTATCAGTATGCTGACTCACACATCACACACAAGGAGACTCTAGAGTTAGTGTTGCTGGTTTAATCACCGATGGCTCAACCATGAAACAGGTTATATTGGTTACATAATTACAATTATCGGAGCCTTTTTTGATGTGATCTGACACAAGAAGTGGAAGTTGTCATCACCATCATTTAACACTTATGTTTTCTGCTGACATTGGTTGGATGAGCTGACAATATCCAATGGATTGAAGGACTGTATCATGCTCCAATGTGTACTTTGGCATAGTTTTCTATATCTGGATGCCTTTCCTAATACCAGCTACTTTACAGCATGTACTGGGAGCCTTTTTTTCATGCCACTAGCACTATTGCCATTGGCATGCAGGTCTATGAACCCCAAGGGAGGTGTGAGATCAGCTTCATGCTGGGGGATGAGGAGTTAAAGTATGAGATATTGGGGGTGGGGTCAGAGCAAATTCTTGTAGCGGATATGCATGGCTACTCAAATTTTGTAGCAGAAGGGGAGAAAGAGAAACAAGAAATGATCAATAGTTGTAAAGAGATAGATAATGGTGACAAGGTGCTCAAGTATAGTCGAGTAAATCAATTCTGGAATATGAGTGGTACTTATTTTTATTGACCATGGTGGAAAGGAAGACAAACTCAACTATAGTTGGATTTAAGCTCAGATCATTGAAAGACAGAACTACATACTGAAAGGATTGAGATTTTTGTCTAATTTCTACTATTTTCTCAAACTCCAAAATGCTCTCAGTTTAAATATATGAAAATTCAGTTCTTAATTAAATCCTAAATTAATTAATCAATTTAATTATTTAGATATCAAAATAACTTTGCTGGTTTTTCGTTAAATCTGATTTCTTTTTCACATCTATTTCAAGACAACAATAATGAAGAGGATGAAGATGATGAGGATAATGATGACGATGATGCAGATGAAGGCAGTAACGAGCATTATGATAGTTTAAAATGCTTCCTAGACCAACTCTCTCAGAGAGAACAAAACAAAACTTAAAATGCATTTATTTTCCCAGAAATGTTAACAAGTATGATTATTAATTGTTTAGCCCCTGGTCAGCTCCAATCCATCTGACCTTTGACCAAAGGTGTCCAGACTGCAACAGTCCTCTCTTTTATTCAGACACAATTTGTCTAGGGCTACATTATTCAATGTGTCCTTTTTTAAAAATAATACCAGTTCAGCTTCAGGATATAACTGAAATTTTTTCTATAAATATGACAAGACTTGATTTTTTTAATTTCTATAACTACCACAATTATTTTCTTTTCATTTTTTTATTCTTTTCGATCACAATACACACACACACACATAGCTGTGTGGTTAAGAAGTTTGCTTTGCAACTTCATGATTTACAGCTCAACTCCAATGCACAGCACATTGGGTGTCTTCTATTATAAGCCCTGAGCCAACCAATGCTATGAGGGAATTTGATAGACAGAAACTGCAGGAAGCCCAGTGTGTGTGTGTGAATGTTGATATTCTGCACCTGTTACTGTTTGAGTGAAATAGGACTGATTTTAGCCTTCCTTGTTGACATGATGAGCCTAAAATGTGTGGTGCTCTGTGCTTTTGAAAACATGGAATAAAGAAATCTCTTACTTGAAAAATAAAGGTTGGAGACAGGAAAGGCATCCAGCCATAAGATCCTGTGTCAACTAACTCTCCATTTAAAACAAATTTTAGCACAGGAAGACGGATATTAAAAATGAATATATGGGATTTTTTTATTAATTGAAAAATTGAAATATTCTCAGAAACTGGAAAAAGTACTGGTGAGATTGCAAAAAACTGTTCGAATTGAAATTAATATTGATAATAAACTTCACTTAACTATTTATTTATTTATTGAATTTCATGCTCATCTCCTCAACCTGATATTAATTTATTTTTATATCTCAGATTTATCAATATTTAATTTCAAAATATGAAAAAAATTCAATCAAACATTTCTTTTTACAATAAAACTATATATAACTTCGAAACATTTTTGTTCTCTTCTATTTTTCACCATTTTATATTCATTTGAAATAGAGGGTCATCATCATCATTTCATGACCACTTATCATGTTGGTATGACTTGGACAGATCATCACAGTCCAACTCCTTATTTGGCATTTCTGCCTTCCTAGAAGGTCAGGGGACCATGTCTTGCTTGTACTTTATTTAAGCATAACTGCTACAGCTCTGCATACCAGAGGTTTTGTAACTTTTTTTTTTTTTAAGAGAGGCAGTTATGACTGTCCTAGACATTTGTAACTTTAGTATATCATTACTATACATCTGTGGAGGCGCAATGGCCCAGTGGTTAGGGTAGCGGACTCACGGTCATAGGATCACGGTTTCGATTCCCAGACCAGGTGTTGTGAGTGTTTATTGAGCGAAAACACCTAAAGCTCCACGAGGCTCCGGCAGGGGATGGTGGTAAACCCTGCTGTACTCTTTCACCACAACTTTCTCTCACTCTTTCTTCCTGTCTCTGTTGTGCCTGTAGTTCAAAGGGTCAGCCTTGTCACACTGTGTCACGCTGAACATCCCCAAGAACTACTTTAAGGGTACACGTGTCTGTGGAGTGCTCAGCCACTTGCACGTTAATTTCACGAGCAGCTTGTTCTGTTGATCGGATCAACTGGAACCCTCGATGTCATAAGTGACGGAGTGCCAACAACAACTATACATCTAATTTGGCCTGCCAACTTTTTTTTTTTTTAATTCCAGACTGAAGAAAATGGCTAATAACATTTTCAACACACCCTACTAAACACTGCTCGTCATAATTCCATCTTGGTAACTAACTACTTGACAGAGATGGGCATCAGCGCTGCTCCTCGCCCTCCCTAGAGTCCAGACCTTGCTCCCTGTGACTTTTGGTTGTTCTCCAAGCTGAAAAAGAACCTTAGAGGCAATAATTTTGAACACAGAGAAGATGGAGTTTGTGACATGGATTCTGGACACTTTCACGTTGGAGGACTTCCATGGGGCCTTTATGAAGTTGCTGGAGTGTTAAAACAAGTGCATTGAAGTCGGGGGATCCTACTTTGAAGGAGATTAGAATTTTGTACTTTTCTGAAGTCTGTGAAAACGTCTTAATACTTCTGGAATGCACCTTGTGTATGTATGAGTGTGTGTGTGTGAGTGAGCGCTTACATATCATAGCTTCACTTAAGTGAAATGATTGGACTTTAGGACAAATCATTCTGTGCTTTCAAAGGAGTGGAGTAGAAACTTTCGTTTCTTGAAAAACTAGTAAAGGTTGGTGATAGTAAAAGCATCCTACATCAAATACGTCCCCATCCAACCTAGGCTAATATAGAAAAAAAATGTGCATTAAGTCTTTTAATATCAAATTGCCCCCAGTTTTATGAGACAAACTTCCTGTTTTAAATAGCCTAAATTAAAAACACCCACCAAAAATTTTATGTTAACTTATGTTCCAAACATTAGTTTAACACTTCAGCGTTCAGATTACTGTCAAATGTAATACATACTTATTGTAATTGTTTTGAATTAATTATGCTTTATTTCATAGCATTAATATTTCAATGATTCGATTGTTTATCTTCATAATGACATTGTAAGGTAGATGTGAAAGGCCAGATCTGACCAGTTTGAATATAAAACAGGTAGAATATTTAGGCCGGATATGGCCAGTTGAAATGCTAAAGGATTAATAATGACAAAGTTATTTTAGTAAACTTTTCATTATTTTTTGAATTAGTTGAAACAGGTAAAGACCCCCTTTGCTCGTGAATGACCATGGGACTGCACCTAGAAAGTTAATCTCCGAGGCATAAGTTCAGGCAAGATTGTTTATGGAAGACCAGCAGTCACCCATGCATACCAGCCTCTCCTCTCCATACCACCAATGTTATCCAAGGGAAAGGCAAAAGTCAATACGGCTGGGCACCAGTGATGTCGCAACTCAATTCTACAGCTGAGTGAACTGGAGCAGCATGAAATAAAGTGTCAGGCTCAAGAACACAATGCACAGCCCGGTCCAGGAATCAAACTCACTACCTTATAATTGTGAGCCCGACGCTCTAACAACTGAGCTTTGAAACAAAAGTCATGCATTTCAACAGAAATAGGGTAATGAAAGGGTTAAACAAACAATATCATGTCATACCCACATATATACATTAACTTTCTATGCAGTTTCTATCTACAAATTCCACTCAGAAAATATTGGTCAACGCAAGGCTATAGAAGGTACGTTCTCAAAGAACTGTGCAATGTGATAGAACATGTCATCATGACATTGCAAAGTGACTATTTTAACCACATAGTTCTGACTTCAAACATTAGATAGTAAACAAAACAAAAAAAAGATTCATTTGAAACTAATGGTGGTTTTCATTGTCAAAAATGATTGATGGAAGCTTGCATGATGTAGGGAAAACAGAATTCTAACATTTTGATCCAAGCTCTTTGTCAGAGGAAAGTATTTCTCAGATGAAAGGATTGGTTTGAAACCTCAGGATTCTCTTTTATCCAATACATATATACTTATGCACATAACAATACATATATATATATATATATATATATATATATATATATATA
>NC_068998.1:19705778-19717181 GCF_001194135.2 Octopus bimaculoides | reverse complement strand
TATATATATATATATATTTTATATATATATATATATATATATTTTATATATATATATATATATAAAATATATATGTATATACACTTGCATACACATACAGTTAACAAATAATACAGCAATTCATTTCAATCTACGATCATTTATAAATACATACACTACAATATATTCAGCATCAAATTTCTGTACACACAAAACTATGTACATAATAGCATATATTCAAAACACACATATGCAATATGGAGATTAACTTTAAAACAGTACATAGCACTAAATTTTTATAGAGGTAAAAAAAAAAAAGATATAATATAATCATATGTATATACACACACTTTCGAGAGTATAAATGGAGAAAGTACTTAATACATATAGTAGAGTTTATTCATTCAAAGTTGGTGATTCTCATCTGCACTTTGATGCCACTCTGAGTTTCTTGCTCAGAGAGCATTGATCAGGTGGAGAAATGAAGATCAAGAATATATATTTTGAAATATGCATATAATAATTGGCTGCACAATTTATAATGTAGATTACCCATCTAGGAGGTAGTAACTTTGAAGAGGAATTGATAAAAGGGTAGCATGATCTTTTTAGTCATCTGGTACAGGACAACTTGTCTTGAGCCAATAATATGATCAAATACACCAAGTACATTCTATATAGTGGTTGGTGATAGGATGATCATCAAGCAATAGGAATCATACAACAAAATAGAATGCAGAAGGCATGGGTGCTGCAAGCTTCATTACAAGCTATCTAGGAGGGCAGTAACTCCAAATAAGAACTGATTCAAAGTAAAGGGTGCTGCTTCATTCCCCCCTCTGCATGGGACAACATCTCTAGTGCTGGTAGTGGCATGATAAAATGCACCTAATCCACACTACAAGACATCAAAACAACAATAATTTTGGCTGGTTTCTGTTGCTCTGTGTGCAAAGTAGTGCAGAACACAACCAGTGATGAGACTCAGTCAACTCATGCCAACATGGAAAAACAGATGTAAAAGGATGCTGATGATGATGACATACAATAAAAAAAAAATGTCATTGTTCCATTGCAATTATTACTCTTTGTTATAATATTTATAAAAAGTGATGGGTTTTGGCTTGTTTTTTGTAATGTTATGCTTTATCTGATTTCAAGATCACCATCAAAAAAAAAAAAAAAATGCAAAAAATATAAAAAATCATTAATCGGAATGAGAAATTCAATCTAAGAATTCATTGAGTCATCTTCAGCTAAGATGTAGACAAATTACTAAAATATATTGGAGGTAGAATAATAATATTTCTCATTAAACTATAGAATTATCTTAAAAAAAAAAGACACTTCGTTAAAACACTTCTCATTTTGCTCAAGCTCAAATCTGTTAAATAGTCTTTCAGAGAAAATGTTTTAATTACTCATTTTTGAGCAGCGTTTTTACATATTTTTCTTTTTAACACAGAGTTCTAGAAGTTACATTTTTTAAAATTTCATTCATTAAAATGTTTATATTATTATTATTATAATTATTATCGTTATTATCATTATTACTATTATACACTTATTACTCAGGTTTCTTCAATGACAAATAAAGAGTTTTATTTATAGTCATTTTGTCAGGATTGATTTTGCGCAGCAGCTGTGCAATGCAGTTGGTCAACTGTTCATTGGTCATATTTAACTTTTTCGATTTGAACTTCTGTAACAAGTCTTTTGTACTCATGGGCTTACGCATTAAATAACGCCGGATACTCTCCTCGGAAATTCCTTCACTGTAATGAGAAAAAGAGAGAGACAAAAAAAATTAGAATTTAACAACCATTATATAAACTGCATATATGTATATAATTTTATATCTTTTGTTTCAATCATTAGACTGCAGCCATACTAAGGCACCTTGAAGAACTTTTTGTTGACTGAATCAACCGCAGTATTGGCCTCTTTTGTCAAACTGCTGTTATGGAAATGTAAACAAACCAACACTGGTTGTCAAGTGGTAGTGGGGGAACAAACACAACACAACACAAATGTATATGCATATACAACAGGCTTCTTTCAGTTAGTCTGCTAAATCTACTCACAAGGCTTTGGTTGGCCTGCAGCTATAGTAGAAGACACTTATTCAAGGTGTTGAACAGTGGGACTGAACCCAAGACCACATGACTGAGAAGAAAGCAAGATACCCACACAACCATGCCAGTGCCTTCAGCGACACCTGGATAAAAGTTTTTGTATATATCAGGCAAAAAACCTTACATCTCAATCACACTGCTACATGCAACAATGAGCTAAGCCAGTAGCTGTGGCAAAATTATTGTTGAATTCATGGCCTAGACATGTTATTTATCACAAATTGCTTTTATTTACAAGGTTTATTCCATAAATCAGGGAATCTAACAGGTAAACAAGAATTTTACTCCACACAAGAGTAGTTGGGACTTAGAAGTTAATATGTAAAGACACTATATTTCACATTGCTCCAATTCAATCAGCTGTAGAAATGAGTTGTGACATCACTGGTACCAAGCTGTATCGGCTTTTGCTTTTCTCTTGGATAACATCGGTGGCATGGAGAGGGGAGACAGGCATGCATGGGTGACTGCTGGTCTTCTACAAACAACTTTGCCCCGACTTGTGCCTCGGAAGGAAAATTCTAGGTGCAATCCCATGGTCTTTCATGACCGAAGGGGGTCATTTACGTAAATGCGTCCAATGGTTCTAAAAATCTATTAAGGGTTACTGTTTAGCTCCAGTTTCGTAGAAGTAACCAAATCAGAAACAACTCCTACTCCTGCCCCAACTACCGTCATATTTCCATGTGTATTGGTACTCAGTTGAAACTATAACATGAACTAAAGCATAAAGAACTAATTGTCTCTCTTAAATAGACAATAAAATGCTTTGCAGTGAATTTTAACTCAAGACAACATGCACAGACCAATGTAAATGGTTAATAACTTAAAAAAGAAAAATAAGATAAGACAAAAAGCAACATTATTATTAATTTATGAGAGCAACAACACAAACCTGCTAGTGCATGGAACATTCCCAACAGGACTCTCAGTTCGCACTTTTTTACTTGCAAATGATGTTTCTGGTTCAGCTTTTCGTTTCTGTGGGAGGACTGGAATAACAGGAAAATCAAACATTAGTTAATAAATCATATGTGCAGTGAACAGGAAAAAATCAAAATGATGACATACATATTCCTTCTGAATATGTTCCAGCAGATTTTAACATTGAGATCCTAAAATTAAGGTACCGTGTAAAAAAACTTTGTTGTTGGTGCCATGTAAAAAGCACCCAATACAACAGATTTTATTATTATTATTATCATTATTTACATATTTTTGCTTAATTACCTTTCTTTTCCTCAGGTTGTGCTGCAGAAGAAGCAGTTGAAGCAGGAGCCGCTTTCTTCTCCAGAACTTTTTTGGATCTCTCTTTAATCTACAACATAAAATCATTTCATTCAGTAAAACAAAAGATAATAAAACGTAGCTTGAAATATCATCATCATTATTTATTGCCCATGTTCCTTGCTGAGTTAGATGGTTTCATGGGAACCAATGGGTCCAAGGACTGCATTATGCTCTAGTGTGTGCTTTGGCATTGTTTCTATGGCTGATTGCTCTTCCTAACACTAACTTAACAGTGTGTACTGGATGCTTTTTATGTGTTACCAGCACGAGTGAGGGTGCAGTGCAGCTTACAAGAATAAGGAACCCTGAGAGGGTTGGGAACTTTGTGCTAAGAGATGGAGCGGGGGGATGTGAGTGTTTAACCCTTTAGTATTCACGTTATTTTGTCAAAAGTAATCCTTATTTATTGACATTGTTTTGAATTAATCATACATTACCTTGTAGCTACAAGATTTTGATGAAGTGGTTGTTTATTTTAAAAATATTACGGGGTTGGTGTAAGAGGCCAGATCTGGCCAGTTTGAACATAAAACATGTGGAATATTTTGACTGGATATGGCTAGTCTAAATGCTAAAGGGTTAAAGTATGAGAGAAGAGGAGAGAGTATGTTTCTTGCTGTAGAGAAACTACATGGTTATTCATATTTAGAAGTGAGACTGAGAACGATTAGGTGGAGCTGGAAAGAAATCAACAGTGGTGATGAGGTGTCCAGGTGGTCCCACTCAGTAAAAGGTGAGAAGTGAGTGGGGACAGAGGAACTAGGTGTGTGGGTGGATAAATGGTTGCAAGAAAATATGGGAGAGCAAAAGGCGGGGGAATGAGTGAAGAGATGGGGAGGTAGACAACAGCTGTAAAGACGGGGCAGAGTTGAAGGGTGGATGAAGGGAATGGTTCATAAGAAGCAGAAGATGACCAACGATGCATGAGCTAGAAGAGGTAAAGGAAAGCAGTAGAAAAAAAGGAAAGAGCATCATCATCATCATTTAACGTCCATTTTCTATGCTGGCATGGGTTGGATGGTTTGACAGGAACTGGCAAGGCTAGGAGCCACACCAGCTTCTATAGTCTGTTTTGGCTTGGTTTCTATGGCTAGATGCCCTTCCTAATGCTAACCACTTCACAGTGTACTGGGTGCTTTTTACATGGCACCAACAACAAGGTTTTTTACAGGGTACCTTAATTTTAGGATCTCGATTCTGTTGTCGTGGTGAGAGGATCTTCTTGAGTACAGCAGGATAGTGTTGATGATACAGTAGACGGGGAAGGACAAAAGAAAGATGACATGGGTGGGTTGTAGGAGTGGGGGTGGAGTGAGAAGCAGGCATAGTGCATGAGGAGAGTGAGAAATGTATGGTGATGAGGGTAGAAAGATAAATTGGTGGCTCAGAAGCGGCAAAGAATTAACGTAAAATATGGGTGAAGAGAACAGCATTAATGGATGAAGAATAGATAACAGGTGAAATGGTTCCCGATAGCAAGAAAAATAAGTGGAAAAGGAGAGCTGAACTGATACTACTTTATATTTAAACATATTCAGACATACAAGAAGAAAGTTAGCAGCTAATTAAAACACTGATTAGTTTTAACCTCTTAGCGTTCAGATTAGTCTGTCAAATGTAATCTTTGTTTATTCACCCTAAGTAGAATTAATCATGTATTATCTGATAGCTTTGACATTTCAATGGTGTGATTTATTTTAAAAATGACACTCCAAGATAAGTTCCCAACCAATCTCCAATCATTTTTCACAAGTTGGCAAAGACATGTGTGGTCTAGTGTTGTCATGGTGGAATTGGCAAATTGTAAAGGAATCATGTTCTACACGATTCCTTTACGATTTGCCAATTCTGGCTCTTTTTCTTTGATTGCTTCCTCCAGTTCATTAGTTGTTGACAGTAAACATCTGAATTGATCGTTTGATTCATTGGAAGTAGATCAAAATACATAACACCTTTGTAATCCCACCAAATAAACAGTATGACCTTTTTTGATGCAATTCAGCTTTTCTTTTGCATGCCTAAGTGTACACAATCTCATATATATGAGCAATACTGTAATGTATATCTTATTTCAGTTTTCAAGAAGGATGCAAAGTATTTACTTACCTTTAGGAGTTGAGAAGTACGTTTCTCATCCATATCAGAATCACTTCCAGATGAAGATGAACTGCTGTCACTATCTGACGAAGAGAAACCAAAAGAGTACTTAGGAAGTTTCAAAGAACTAGTATTGTTGTTTATAGCAATGTAGCCAAAGCTGAGAGTAAACAAAGTTGTGATAAAGAAAACTTAGTGACTGTGAAGTTAAACCATTGAATAGCAGGAATAAATGGAGGAGTTTCTGTGGAGTGGAGAGGGGGAAATCATCATAAAAGAGTAGTTAGTATTAGAAAAGATATCCAACCAAAACCAGAAAAAAAACTGCTCCAAAAGCATGTACATATTCATATTCACAAACACTATTTCCCCCATTTAACACAAGTAAAATAGAAGTAAATAAAAAATTTGTTGTATAACAATATAGGGCAAAGCATCGTACGGTTATGGTCCCTAACTTTTCAAAATGAAAGGACCAACCTTGGGTTTTAATGAGATACTTGAGGTTAAATTTTCTCAACAAGCTTAATACTAGTAATGGTTATTTCTACGTTAGTTATAGGAAGCTTTAAAATTTAATGTAAATATTTCTCTCTCACCACTCAATGTTGGGCAGAATTCTTATAATGATTGCATAACTTACTCTTCTAAAACACTCTATAACAAAATCTTCACTTTTTTTTTTTGCCATTGTTCAATAAGTGTTATTTCCTATTTGCTTCAATCTAGAAATTGAAAGAAACAACTACTATTCCCTTCAAACTTTGCTTTTGTGACCTGGACATCAATGGCCCTTATGTAACTAAGTTAAAGGACTATGGAGGGTTTGTTATTGTAAAGCATTTATAAGATGGGGTACTGAAAAGTTTCTGGCTTGGGTAAAAGAAAATACAGGAGGATCAGTTAATTATGATTTTATTCAAAATATTCCCCTCTCAGATTCACACACTTATTGCAGCAGCCCTTCAGTCTTTCTGAGCCCTACAAAAGAACTCAGAAGGTTGGGCTGCCAACCAGGCCTTTTGTGATACCCTCAAAGCCAGGAACTTTTCAGCATCCCCCTGTACATCCTCTCTATATCATTTCTTTCTCTTAATATGTTACTTTGCTAAAGACAGGGTCTTTATATTTTTATGAGCTATATTTCTTGCAATAAGTGTCTATTAGTTTCTTCCAAACCTTCTTTTACTATATGGTGCAAATGTACAAAAACAGACAGAGACAGGTGAGGGAAAAACAAACAAGGTGTATTAGTTTGATGCTCAGGAAGAATGGAAAAGTCTTTGATGTTTCAAGACTATGCCCTTCAACAGAAAGGAATGAGGAAAGAAAACAGAGGGAGAATAAAACATATCTGGATTAACAGTTTCACATGTTGAATTCTTCTTTTACTTATATTAAGGTAATTTTTAAAACAACTTTTAACCAGAATAGAAAAATGCCTTTGGGAGTGAGTAGTACCAAACATGTCGACTAAACGTTACCAATTCTAATAACATGTACATCCAACAAGGGAGCCTTCATAGGGTCAATTGGCTTGCTAGACATAGCAGCCAAAATCTCCTTCAAATCACATCCAACCATTTAAAAAAAACCAGATACATTGGATAATATACTTCTCAGATATACTGCTAAGAAAGAAGGCAGATTGTAAAAGGAATACCTTTCATTCACAGGCCCCCGGGGTTAAACAACAAATCAAAATACGTATGTTTTTATTTGTTTGTTTGTTTGATTTTACCTTTTTTGGTCTTTTCATCTTTTATATCCTCGTTTTCCTCATCCTCATTCTTCTGTTCCTCTTCATCACTGCTGGCCTCAGAATCAATCAGTTTTCTTAAACCAGTTTCTTCATCAACACCTTTTTCCTCATACTTCTCTTCTTTGTCACGGTCCTCAATTTCAGACATACTACTGCAAGGGCAAAATTCCAGTAACTCATATACAATTTCATTTTCACAATAAACAACAACAATAACAGTACATGGATAGCAGATATATAATTCAGTCATATTTTCTATATCATAAGTCATCCACTTTATTTTCTCTTATAGTTCAATAATTTCTATATTATTAGGCACAGGCGTTTGCTTCCCAATCACATGGTTCAGGGTTCACTCCCACTACATGGCATCTTGGGCAAGAGTTTTCTAGCTTCAGGCCTATCAAAGCCTTGTGAGTGGATTTGGCAGATGGAAACTGAAAGAAGCTTGTCGTATGTGTGTGTGTGTGTGCAGCCATATGCAACTCAACTTGTTACATCTGTACTATGTGATTGTATAGTTAAGAAGTTGGTCGCAGCTACATGCTTCCAGGTTCAATCCCAGTGCACCACCACCATCACCACATCATCATCACCATCATCAAACAACCACTTTTCCACACTTACATGGGTCAAAAGGCAGATTTTCTACAGTTGGATGCCCTTTCTGTTGTCAGCCCTCACCTGTTTCCAAGCAAGATAACATTTTCCCCATGGCTAGACATATTTTTCATGAAAGACTGGAAACATGCAAATCACTCATACGACAGTGATGCTCATTTACAACTATCACATGATGTTAAAAACACATGCACACACACGTGTGTGTATGTGTGTGTGTGTGCGCGTGCGTGTGTGTGTACACACATTTTCCATTAACCAAATCCATGCACAAGGCTTTAGTCAACCCAGGGTTATAGTAGAAAATACTTGCCCAGAGTGCCATGCAGTGGAACTGAACTTGAGACTACATGGTTGAGAAGCAAGCTTCTTAACCACATAGGCATACCAGTGCCTGGGCAAGTGTCTTTTAGAATAATTTCAGCTTGTCCATGTCCTTAATAACAAAGGTTACAATAATTAAACAAATCTATCAAGACATAAGTGTGCTTGCTAGGGACACAATGTAAAGACATTGACAGGATGTAAACTTTAGACCAGTACTTCTTAGCCTAAGGTGTTGGCCAATTAAGCCTATTATGACAGGAGCATTGGACTAATAAAATGTAGGTGAAACACTGCATTACTTCTTTTGGCAGCCAATAGATTAAACATTCTACCAAGTTAGCCATTTATGACTCCAGAAAATAAGAGTGAAATGAAAAAACAAAAAAATGTGCATATGACTACATTCATATAAATGCAGACAGTTCAAGTCACACAAGAGTCATCATTACTGAGCAACACCAAAAACTAATCGTGGACAAAAAACGAAATACTTACCTGGCTGAGTCAGTCATATAATCCACTTCACGATCATCATAATCACCTTCATCACTTTCTTCAATTGCTTCGTTATCAGAATTGCTCTTGGAGTTCTTTTTAATTTTAACAGTTTTTGTATCTTTCTTTTGGGGTTTATCTGGTTTATTATCTAATATATATGTATAAAAATTTTTTTTAAAAGCATATAAATTAGAAAAAATTATATAACAGTAAATTCTAGCAAAACATCACAATCACTATTGTTTTCTTCTTTAAACTGCACATGTTCTCAATCATTTTTTATCAAGGGACCTCCTTGATTCTTATTTTACTTGAGAGAACCCTCATAGCCATTCAATTCTTAAAAAAAAGTCCCATTATATTTTTATAATTAAATATAATTAGAAATTGCATTAAAAAAATTGGTTAAAATATTTTGTGTATTGTAGAAGTATAACGAATTTACTGCACATGAATTTTAACAATAAAATCTTATATGGACCCCCAAGGGCAATATGGACCCTGGTTGAAAACCACTGCGGTAGAGGATGAACAACTTATTGAGGCAGTATTCTACAGACATATGCCCTTCTTGTCACCAACATTTATTTGGTTTTCCCAAGTAAGATGTTTTTGATTGGACTGCAATACAAGATCAATGGTCAGGATCACCAAGTTCTATCATGAGAGTAACTGCAATACATCCATGGTTGCGTAATCAGCTAATGAAAGGTTCACTATGACTCAATCTCCCAATTCAAATTCACAATAATGGAATTAGATGGTGACAGTCATGGGAACACACAAAAGCAGCATAAAAAAAATCTACTCACAAGACACTTGTCCAAGATGTCATGCAGTGAGACTGCAGCCAAAACTACATGGTTGCAAAGCAAGCTTCTTAACCACACAATCATACCTTCACCTCTACAGTTGAGAAAATTCACAATTTTGAAATCAAGCTTAGGGTAATCAATTTAGATGCTAATTAGGACAATGGCTCAACATTAGTCTAGTATCAATTCTTGTTCTTTAGTGATAAAAAAATGTAACCCTTTTGCATTCAGATTATTCTATCAAATGTAATGTTTATTTATTCACATTGTTTATTTAATCAATCATACATTATCTCATAGCTTCAAGATTTTAATGACATAATTGTTTCTTTTTAGAAAGATATTGTAGGGTAGGTGGGAGAGGCCAAATCTGGCTGGTTTGAATGTAAAATATGTAGAATATATTTGAGCCAGATATGGCCAGTTTAAATGTTAAAGGGCTTAAGAACATATTTTTGATAATCTGTAAGCTACCAAAAATATGCAAGAACTTAAATTTTAAAGTTAATTAGCAACAAAGTATATTTTTTTAAATTCAAGGGAATTTTCCAGGCAACCCCAAAAAAAGATCATCAAAATGACAATTTACCATTGTCGCTGTCTTCACGAGCATCATCTTCATCCCTGTCATCTTCATCAGACATAACAGCCCAGTCATCTAAGTCTGTTAAAAGCTGTAGCAGAAATGAAATACAGAAACAGTATTCTGTAGTCATGAAAGTCAAGGCAATACTAAAATATTACAGATTAACAGATGATGGTAGTAGTGATGATGATGACAAAAGAAAGTTTTAAAAAGTTTGAAGTATTTTGATAAAAGACAAACATGTTTGCAGATGAAATCTGAATAAATTGTCACTTAAAAGAGAATTCAATTTAAAATAACTTACAAAATCTTTCTGTTTCTTTGTCCTTGTTTTCTTCTCTTCTCCTTCTTCAGCATCAAGATCCGTATCTTCAGGACGAATTTTCTTACGCATCATCACAGAGAACAAATTCAAGGTTTTGTCACGTCTAACAATACACACAAAAAGAAAACATTGTTTCAAAGATCAAAAATTATTTTTTCTCACTCCCTCTATCACACACACAAGACCATTCCTTGAATATACATAAGATACAGTTTTACTATACATCTATCACACAACTGTCTTACAGTGCTGGAAGGAGAGAGTATGTGCCAAGAAAACATTTTATTCTTCTTGTAACTTTTAAAGTAAGGTTTCATTGAATATAGTGAACAAATTAGATCTAAATTATTTCACATCTACTTGCTAGAAGCTAAATATATCTTTTGATTCTTCTAAACTTGGAAGGAAAGGGTTCAGTTTAGCTTTAGATATGGTATCATATCTTTCATCTGGACTACAGCCATGCTTGGGCACTGCCTTGAAGGATTTTAGTCAAATGAATCAAAGTCAGCACTAGAAGAAAAACGACTATCTTTGGTTTCAAGAGGAAAGGTGTTCTTACATCAGGATAATGCTCAGCCACATACAGCGAAGATAACATTCCAAAGGCTGGAGCAATTTGAAAGAGAAATGATGCTCCACCTACCATATTCGCTGGACATTGCTCCATATGATTATCGTTTATTCTGCAGTCTTCAAAATCATTTGGAGGGAAAAATATGAATTCTGTATACAAAATCAGAACAGTACTAGAGGAGTATTTTTCATCATGGACAAGGGAAAGTTGGAAGAAGGGCCTTGCAAATCTACCAGATGGATGGAAAAGCATTGTAGAAAATGAAGGAAAGTATATTTTAGATTAAAAAAAGAACTTTGTTTATCTTAATCTTGAAAAATAAAAGAAGTATAAAAAAACTGCATTATTTATGGGATGACCCAATAAATATATATTTATACATACACACATC
>NC_068998.1:19701246-19705446 GCF_001194135.2 Octopus bimaculoides | reverse complement strand
ATATATATATATATATATATACTTACGATGGTCTTCTTTCAGTTTCTATCTACCAAATCCACTCACAAGGCTTTGGTTGGCCTAAGGTTATAGTAGAAGACACTTGCCCAAAGTGCCAAACAGTGGGAGCGAAGTCAGAACCATGTGGTTGAGAAGCAAGCTTCTTAGCACACAGCCATGCCTGCACCAATTATGTATCAGACTATTTATTATATAATATTTAGAAAGAAAACTGTCATCAAAAGTCTCAGAACAGGGTTTTAATAAGAAAATCACTCACTTTTTAAATTCTTCTTCTGCCTCTTCAGCATTTAGATATTTGTATTTGATGATAGGATTGAAGTTATACCAATGTTCAACAGGAAAAGCTTCAAACGCACCATCAGCACATTGGGTGAATATGAAATAAGAGGTATTGTCAGAGATTGTTCCTTCCCTCACACCTTTGAATCTGAAATTACAGCAATAACATTATAAAAAAGAACAATCATTTCAGCAATTTTAATTTATGATTTCTATATTACTTTATTTATTTACTAATGTGAATGTTGTTTCTTTTAAAGGTTAAATTTAAGTTTTTAGAAGGAAAACAAACTCAAATAATACAGGTATAAAATTTAATATAATATATTAAAGAAGATTATAAAATCACAAGATTGCTGGTGCCACATAAGCAGCATTGGTGTTGGTTCCACAAAGAAAAGCACCCAGTACACTCTGTAAAGTGGATGCCATTAGAAAGGGCATCCAGCCATAGAAACCATGCCAAAACAGAGTCTGGTGCAACTCCCTGGCTTGTAAGCTCCTGTTAAACCATCCAAACCATGTCAGTATGGAAATTGGATGATGATGATGACTGTTAATTTACCAACAAAAGTTATTGCATCAATCCTGAGGGGATGGAAACAGCAGATAGTTTACAGGGTAATTATTGAAAAAAGGAGTAAAAGAGTAAAACCCCCCTTCAGTCACAAATGATCAAGGAATTGCACCTAGAAAGTTCCCTTCTTAGGCAAAAGTCTGGGCAAGGTTGTTTGTGGAGGACCAGCAGTCACTCATGCATTCCAGCCTCCCCTCTCCATGCCACCAAGGGAAAGACAAAGGACAATGCAGCTTGGCACCAGTGACATTGCAACTCATTTCTACTGATGAGTTAACTGGTGCAACGTGAAACAAAATGTCTTGCTTAAGAACACAACACATAGCCCAATCCAGGAATCAAACTCACAACCTCACGAGTGTAAACTTGATGCTCTAACCACTAAGCCAGGCACCTTCACTAATTATTATATAGACTTCTAGTAAATGATAGGAACATAGCTCAAGCCATATTGAAGGACTAATCTCTCATTTTGTCTCAAATTGGTGTTTATAATGTTAAGCATTATGATGAAAACATCTTTAACCCTTTAGCATTCTGAGTAATCTGAATGCTTAAGGGTTAAAGAATTAGAAGAATGATGGTTCAATACCAACCTGGTATCAATTCTTGTTCTTTATAGAATAGAAATTTAACCTTCAGATTACTCTGTCAAAATTTAATGCTTATTTATTCACATTGGTTTCAATTAATCGTGCAATATCTAGTAGCTCTGAGATTTCAATGATGTAACAGTTATTATGGATAAGAGCATAGGCTATTAACCTTCGGATTCTGAGTCCAATCCCAAGCAGGGACTTGGGAAATAATATCAACAGAAAAATAACATCAGCAAAAAAGAATACCTTAGGAATGCGAACAGAGTACCCCATTAGTCAAATAAAAGGTTGGGTTCGAAATTCCACCAGAAGACCTGATGAAGGCTGGAGAATACATCAGCTGAAACATTGTGGAAACAACAAACAAGGTGAGGACACCTATCAGTCCATTGTAATTAATGTGACAGTTGTTTTCAGAATTTTTAGAATAACATTATAGGGTAGATGTGAGAGGCCAAGTTTGACCTGTTTGAACATAAAGCAGGCAGAATATTTGGGCCGATATGAATGCTTTAAATGCTAAAAGGTTAAGACATTATATAATACTACAGAATTCAGTTATATAGTGAACAAATATCAAGATATTTAAGCTTACACATGTAAATAATGAGATAATGTGAGCTACAATGTGGTTGTTTCACCTGCTAGAAACAGTGACCAAATGCCCTGATATATAAAAAAAACAAAAAAAAAACAGGAAGGTCATACAACAAATGTAAATCAAGTATTGATAACCATAACCGATTACCAATGATAGGAGGCTGAAATATACAAAAGACAAAAAAGGAAAACCGTTACATGTATCAGCAGTGTTTTAACATTTACTTTTCCATGCTTGTTTGGTTCGGATGCAGTTTAGTGAAGCAGATTTTCTAGAGCTAAATGCCCTTCTTCTTGCCAACCCTCACCTGTTTCCAAGCAAAGTAATATTCCCCCATAGCCAGACGTATTTACAAAGAATATTGAAAATGAATGACACTGCTTATATGAGAGTGACGCTCATATACGGCTATCATGTGATGTTAAGACAAGGAGACACAAACATACACACTCACACAGATATATATATACATACATACATATATATATATATATAATGCAAGAGAGTTAGGGGTTGAGGATTTCTGTTTATTCTCCTAATGTACTTTATATTTGTAACCCCAATTGTTAATATAACATAGTTTGTCATAAACATTTGTATTTTGTGGTTTTTGTCATTTTAGTTACAAAATAAGTTAATTAATTCAACGGAATACACTCTCTACAAGTCGTTGAGTACAGCATATTCTCCTCCATTTTTTTAATTGCTATATATATATATATATATATATATATATATATATATATACATGATGGGCTTCATTCAGTGTTTCTGTCTGCCAAATCCACTCACTTCAGGTCAACCTGAAGCTATAGTAGAAGGCACTTGCCTAAATTGCCACACAATGGGACTGAACCTGGAACTGTGTGGTTGGGAAGCAAACTTCATAACCACACAGCCACACTTACACCTAAAGGCATGTATCTTTTATCTTTTACTTGTTTCAGTCAGTAGACTGTGACCTTGCTGGAGCACTGCCTTGAAAAAGTCTTTAGCCGAATGAATTGACAGCAGGATTTACTCTTTTGGCCGAACTGCTTACAGGGACATAAACAAACCAGCACAGGTATTTTTTCAGTCTCCATCTACGAAATCCACTCACAAGGCTTTACTTGGCCCCTGGCTATAGTAGAAGACACTTGCCCAAGATGCCATGCAGTGAGACTGAACTCAGAACCATGTGGTTAGGAAGCAAACTTCTTACCACACAGCCATGCCTGCACCTATGACTAAACAAAATTAACATCATCATCATTTAACACCTGCTTTCTATGCTGGCAGAGGCTGGATGGAGCTGGAGTTCAGGTGATTATTATGTGGCACCGGCACCTGAAAGGACAAGCCTGTATGTGTGGAAGAGAGCAATTTTACTTTGCTTGACGCATCAAAATTATGGAGACAGATGTGATCGTCTGATTTTCCATTGCAAGTTTAAAAGAAGCCAGCATGGAAAACAGACATCAAATGATGATGATGACAATGAAGTTGTAATAGATCAAACAAGCTCACTCAATCTATGCAGTAAAAATGGACGTTTAACCCTTTAGCATTCACTTATTTATTCACAGTTTTGAATTAATCATAGCTTGGAGGGAACCTGTGGAAGAGATAGCCCCAGGAAGACATGGGATGAGGTGTGAAGCATGATGTTCAGATACTGAGTTTTATGGTCGCAATAACAAGTGATTGAGACCTTTAGCAATTTGCTGTGCTTAAGAAGACACGTCAAGCCAAGTGAAATCATAGTTGTGGCCAGTGTTGGCGACACATAAAAGGCACCCACTATACTCTTGGAGTGGTTGGCATTAGGAAGGGCATCCAGCTGTAGAAACCAGCTTACCAGTCCCAGTCAAATTGTCTAACCCATCATGGAAAATGAACACTAAATGATCATGGTAATTGTTTATTTTGAAAATAACATTGTAGGGTAGGTGTGAGAAGCCAAATCTGGCTGGTTTGAACAAAAAAAAAAACAGAATATTTAGGCCAGATATGGCTGGTTTAAATACTAAAGGGTTAAAGTTACTCAGTACCTTTTGCAGTTCTGTTTTGATCCAATTTTCATATGCCATGGTTGATCCTCAGGTTTGTATTTCTTTAGCATAACACCATACTTCTTA
>NC_068998.1:19698194-19701236 GCF_001194135.2 Octopus bimaculoides | reverse complement strand
TGGCTGAGCACTCCACAGACACGTGTACCCTTAACGTAGTTCTCGGGGATATTCAGCGTGACACAGTGTGACAAGGCTGACCCTTTGAACTACAGGCACAACAGAGACAGGAAGAAAGAGTGAGAGAAAGTTGTGGTGGAAGAGTACAGCAGGGTTCGCCACCATCCCCTGCCGGAGCCTTGTGGAGCTTTAGGTGTTTTCGCTCAATAAACACTCACGACGCCCGGTCTGGGAATCGAAACCGCGATCCTATGACCGCGAGTCCGCTGCCCTAACCACTGGGCCATTGCGCCTCCACGGCTGGTTTAAATACTAAAGGGTTAAAGTTACTCAGTACCTTTTGCAGTTCTGTTTTGATCCAATTTTCATATGCCATGGTTGATCCTCAGGTTTGTATTTCTTTAGCATAACACCATACTTCTTACGCCGAGCTTCCTCTTTTTGCTCACGACCAAATTCACTGCCAGCACCAAATTTGGGCATCAAATCAATGTCATTAGCAGTTTTGTATTCTCGTAAGTTGTTTTCTCGCTCTAAACGGACATTTGTCTGCAAGTAATAACCATAAAAAAGACAATAAAACTTTAGCAAATTGAAAGGAAAAGTTGTATTTATATATTTTAGCATAACAAAATATCTTTAAGATTCATTTCTTCATAATAATGTTCAAATTTTTAGATGTTTCAACTGAAACCTTACTGAGACCCTAGTAGTAGGCCTGCCATAAGCTCTAGGACCCACAAAGCTAGAGCTTCATTTTGCTTTCATGCTGTGTGAATGACTGCGATAACAACAGTGTTCCCTGGATGGCATGTCAATCCATTGTAGGTCTAACTTCCCAGCAACTGCTGGAACTCATTTACAGCTGAATGGACACAAGCAATGTGAAATGAAGTGTTTTATTCAAGAACACAATGCACACCCAGTTCAGGGAGTGAAACCTTCCAGCCATCAAACTGCACCTGTTTCCAAACAAGGTAATATTTCCCAAAGCCTGCTTCATGTGCTGTCAAGACCAGATATCAAGACACATATATAAATACAAAAGGCTTCTCTCAGGTTCTGTCTACAAAATCCACTCACAGGGCTTTGGTTAGCCCGGGGCTATAGTAGAAAACACTCTCCCAGGATGTTATGCAGCAGAACTGAACCCAAGACCACATGGTTGGGAAGCAAGTTTCTTAACCACACAGCCACCCCCTGTATCTATATACATATATAAATATACTATCATCAGCATTTTACATATCTTTTTTCATGTTGGCATGGATTAAATGGATCTTACAGCATCTTTGGTTTGATTTACTCTTTCTTTCATAAACTACTTCATGGCATGGACTAGATACATTTTATCATGCCAGAAGCAATAGTAAGTTTATCTGTGACAGGACAAAACAGTCCTCCTTACACTGTGTGACTTGCATTTATTCAGTTACTGAAAAAAAAAGGTTGTGTGGTAAAAAGCTTGCTTTTCAACCACATGGTTCCAGGTTCAGTCCCACTGCATGATATCTTGGGCAAGTGTCTTCTACTATAGCCTTGGGCTGGCCAAAGCCTTGCAAGTGGATTTGGTAGATGGAAACTGAAAGAAGCCTGTCGTGTGTGTGTGTCTTTATGTCGGTGTTTGTCCCCACCACCACTTGACAGCTGGTGTTGGTGTGTTTACATCTGCATAACTTAGCAGTTCAGCAAGAGTCCAATAGAATAAATACCAGGCTTTAAAAAATAAGTACTGGAGGTCAAATAATTTGACTAAAATTTCAAGTTGGTGCCTCAGCATGGCTGTAGTCTAATGACTGGAAGGAGTAAAAAAGAAATTTTGTTTTAAGTTTTAACTTACATATTTGGAAAAATCCAGATCAGAGCCAACAGCAAACTTGAACATACTAAAACGTTTTTTCCGATCCCTGAAAAAATAAACAAACAAACACAAGTTCTGTAAAATATTTGTTTTCTAAAGATTAGCATTTAGAAAAAAACCTTGTTTCACTGTGCCATTGACACTGTTAATAGGAGAGCAGCATCTGGCTGAATTATTATTATCATGTTGTTAGTATGGCGACAAAGTATTTAGCATACCTTATCCCATCACTAATGTTGCGTCCAAGCTGAGAAACTTAACACTCAACAATAGAGTCCACAAGCATAAAGCAGGACCCACAGAGCTGAGTTCAAATCCTCCTATAGAAAGAAATACTGCAATGGTATAACATTTCCTATTCAAGGAAGAAAAAAACTCCCCAGCCTGTTCATGATGTGAAACTGTAAACAGACACATCTCTTAGAGGTAGACAACACAAATAAATATGTGATGAAAAGCTCTAGTTTACAGAAGGATCAACTAAGAATCTACTATGCACAACTCCAGATACATTACCAACAATATCACTGTGTGTTGATTAAACCATAAAAATGGCAAGAAATTAAATGAATTCTTAGATTATGATGTCAAAAAATGAAACAGATTAGATTAAGCAACAGTAGTTATGTTGATTATAATTATTAAATAGAACAATGAAGTGAAAAGTGGTTTGTTTCATAAAAAAGATGCAGCCCTTTTTAATATCAACCAGTCAATCATCAAGGATTATAGGTTGTAGGAGTAACCTTTGAATCACAGTTTATAGTCTTAGAAAAAGAAAGAACATATTAATTAATATAGTTCTAGATAGACTATGTCTGAAAAAAAAATTCAGATGGAATAGTCATCTTTAACCATAGAAGTGCATGATAAATGCTGGTCTAGGTTTAAACTAGTACTACATTAGTCTAATGCTTTAACAACCCATGTATTAAGCTACTACAAATAGCTTCTTACATGGGAACAATTGAACCCTGAGTTAATTGCTTTTACAAGAAAAAAAATAGAGAAAGAAAAAAAGATGCTGTTAGAAAAGAAAGTAAAATACTTTGGAAGTCTGACTGTATACTCTTGTGTAGTTGAGCTACCAGCAGTCACCTGAAATTAAAACAAAAAACATAAATAACAGATTTCCTTTTCATAACCTTAAATATTCATTTTGGAAAGACTTCCTCCCGTCC
>NC_068998.1:19689690-19698076 GCF_001194135.2 Octopus bimaculoides | reverse complement strand
TTTTGACAAAAAAAAAAATTTTTTTCAAAACATGCAGAAAAAAACGGAGATTGTGATTCTGAAAAAAATTTCCAAAAATTATGCTCCGTATTTTTCTGCATATTTTGAAAAAAAAAAATTAAGAATTTGGGAGAGGAGGGTAATTTCAAAATGCCGATTTTTGCCAATTTTTTTTTAAAGGGGTGTTTTGGGGAAGGTACATATATAAAAGAAGTTGTATTCACATTGCACAATAAAAAATAGTTTCTTTAATTCAAAATGGAAGTGCGTTTGGTCCGCAAGTTAAAAGTTTTCACGGCGAGAGAGTGGTAAGATCATGTAAAACAAGTCCCGATTCATAATTCATGGATGTTTATATGGCCGTGGGAAATATTGAGTCTCATAACACATGAATGTTTACCTCTCCATTATTATATATCCATTTTCTTGAGTATCATCCCAGAAAACAAATAAACAAAGATAATCTAAAGAATTACAGTTTGGAACGGAATCAGATAATAGAAACTCTTTCTAATTTTGGCACAAGGCCAGCAATATCGAACCAAATACTTGACTGGTTCTTTTATTTTTATCGATCCGGAAACGATGAAAGGCAAAGTCTGCCATAGCGGAATAAAAACAAACAAAAATGATAACATATTTTCACTTTCGTACATTGTGTAACAATAACCTATAAGTCCAATGTAATGTAAAAGAACAATAGCGTTAACAAAATTACAATGTAAATCAGATGTGAAAATTATATAAATATATGCACATATTGCATAATGCATTAAATAAGTGCGTTGCACAAATTAAAGAATAAGTGAAACATATAACAGATATCTTAATCTCTTACCGGATTACTTGCCATTTTCAAAGCTTCGTCAAACACACAGAAAAGATTAAAATTGAAGAAGTTTTTCAGCTAAATGAACATCAACAAAATAACCCGCGCGCCATCTTTGTTGATAATGTAAATATAATTACTTTCGTATTTAATTTTCAGTAAATTTAGTTCCGTCTTACAAACTAATATTCAATAAATTTTTCTAGTTAAAATATTTATTTCTTTACTTGGCATTTATTTTTTAACTTTATTTTTGTAAATATATTAAGATGCTATATGATTGGTGGTTTGATATTTAGATGGTGTCTCCGTGCTATTCATGTAAAATTTCAGCAGATGACAAAAGCAGATGACTAAAATGTGTTTCTGTTCGTTGTTTTCCCTATCATTCTTTTTCGACAGGCCGCTTCATCTCCGGACAAGGGCTGATAAACTTTTTTAGTTGCCTCTTGTCCCAAAAGATTCGCCTAGAAAAGCGGAGCCTGTCGCAGAGTGTATACAATAAAAGGTGGATGTCTGTGGTAAGAAAGATGATTATAAAGGGAGCTGCGCTTGCATAGCCGGTCAAAAAAGAGAAAAGAAAGAGAAAAAAGAAAAAAGGAAAAAAAAGTGGAAGAAAAAAAAAGTAAAATAACCGGCGGGTCAATAAATTGAACCCTGAACTTTTTTTTATCTAATTCATTTTAATCATTCTCATTTTAATTTTTAACTTTAAAAGTATATAATTATTAATTTTTAAACCCATACGCATCAACCAAAGTTTTGCAAGATTTCTGTATGTCTGTCCGAAGTCCTCTGCTTTGTCCCATCTATGTATAACCTTTATGATTAATAAAGAAAAACTTTCTTTTTCTTTTTGAAACAGCTAAGTCATTTTGGTTCTGTTTATGTTAAGAGAAGTGAAAGAATAAAAAGGCAAAACTGTAACCCAGATCTACAATACACTAATAGGTGCAGGTAATATCCAATACATAGGATATTGTTTTCTTCACTTGTCAGTACTGAGTTAAATGCGACAATCAAAGGCTGTCTGAACTGATCTCAAGGCCCTGCCCCCTTTATCTCTTCTTAGGTAGAGCCTGTTGATATCAATGTTTTTGTGGAGATTTCCAATTGATGTTAGAATCTTGCGGGTTTTAATGTCTCTGGAGTGAATTTCTTCTACAAACCAGCTGAGTATCCCAAATGTTGGAATCAGCACTGGTACTAAAAATGTATTGTGGATACTGTCTCATTGTAAGAGGAGATTTCAGATTGCCATATTTCTCTTAGTCTGGTGTAATATTCTTGAGTCATTGTATCTTTATTCACAGTACCTTGATATGATACATTTTCATCATTGCCAAGTACTTGTAGCATTCTTAGTGTGGGATTGGAGAAATAGTGAGACTATTGATAGCAGGCACTTTTGCCAAATTAAGACACTTCAGCAGCCATGACTGTTGTAAGACACCTACAATTATTTTCCTAACCTTAGGCAGTACAGCTTTGTTAATCAATTGCTCAGCACATTCCTACACTCCCTTCTTTTCACCTACCTACTCAGTAATCACTATGTTGTTGGATTTACAGTGATCTGGGAAGAATTGGTTGAGACATCTTGTGTACAGTTTGTACATAATATTTAGGCAAGTAATGGGCCTATAGTTTTCAAGCAACTCAGTGGTTTCATTCTTGGCCACGAGATTCGACTGTGCTATAGCAAGCCAATTTGGTCTGTCTGACCTTCCATAATACTGTTGAATATACTTATTAGTGGTTTCCTGTAAAATGTCAGCCTCTTTTACCAATATACAACTATTAGGATGTAGCAAACTCTAGTGAACTTCCTCTCTCTATTATATATATACATACGAACATGGCAGGTAACAGCTAACCTTTGGGCACTGTTTTGGACCCCATTGTGTCTACCACTCTGTTTGGTTGGTATTGGGGCAATTTGTCTCTTACTCTATCATGCACCAAAATGCATCTTAACCAATCACAGCCTCCAAATAAATCACGTTAGACACTCTGTTCTAAACTCCATTTGAGCCTACCATTAGCTATATAAATTCACCTCCTCCTAGTCTTGATTTAATCACTGACCACATTGCAACAACCTCCATCTTCGTCACCGCCATCATGTCTCTCACCAATGTCGTCAACAACATCTCTACACAGCACCAACAACACTGCACTGGTTCTAACATATCGCTGTTCGTGAGCTACCTCACCATAGTTAATAGCAAACATACAACCCACGCAGATGCACGTAGAGATATGAATAAATGTTCATCAACCATTTCCATTTATCATTCAGCTTGTATATATACATGTGGCTGGCATTAAAGACATTTAAAGTTACCACCTTTTTCCATGTATTGTCAAATGATATTACAGCCTTCTGAGTAGAGTCACATTAGATGAAATACAAACTATCTTTCTATAAGTTCCTTACATGTGCCTTCCCATCATGCAGTTTGCCTACAGTTATGGTGAAAATTTCAGAGTCAATTGCATATATTTTACTGTTGATGTCGGTACAGTATTCTCTCTTTACTGCATTTAGCCATGATGCATTGAGGTTGAGGTTCCTCTTTTAATTCCAGATTTTCCACCACAATGATTCAAGATCTCGCGAGGAGGCTTTTTTAACGATATTATTTTCCTTGTGAATGTTGTGCGTGTGTATTTGTGTTTGTCCCCCACTACTGCTTGCTAATTTTTATCTATGTACCTGTAGCTTACTGTCAATACATGTAGGGGTTCATTGTATTGTTTTGTCCATGGGCTTATAATGTTGTTAACACGGCCCTGTACTCGTATGAGCAGGTGGAATGGAAGGGACATAACTCTGTTGAAGACAGTTTTGTTTTCAGCATGACGAATAATTTGTTCGCTCGATCAATTTTGGAAAAGTATGGTTGGAAAACCGGTAATTATTCAGATTTTTTCTTTCGTTTCGTCATTATTTTTCAGTTGTATTATCTGGAAGTGAACTTCGATGTAGTTAGTTGGGTTCATGTAGTTATTTCATATTTGGAACCACGTGTAAATACTTCCCTGAAATTGTACGAAACTTCATTAATCCTTATCGTTGTGAAATTTTTGTTATAATTTGTTGCTATTATGACTTATTCAAAACAATGAATTTGAAGTCAACTGTATGAAATGACAGAATCAATACTGAATTAAATGTTTTTCACTTTATAATTTTGTTCAAAGACCAGAGTCTATAAAATTAGAACTAAGTTATGTACCGTGCAAAACGCGAGTCATGCACTTCATTCCAGAAAAGTTTAAGGGCTGTGATGAAAGCAAAAGACGGTCATTCTGTTTTGCAAATTTATGTAAAATATTGTCAATAACTATAACAATCAACCTGTAAAACTACCATTAGTCAAAGCCTTAGACTTTTTATTTTATGATAAAATGAATAATGGGTGTATATTGCCGCACTCTGTAATTAGTGACGTTCGTTTGATTCACCACAATATCTCTTTCCTACAACTTTTTTGTCTTTAGTTGAAAAATATCGTGTACCATTCTTATATAGTAATTGAAAAGTACTATCACTGATTAAAAAGATAAAACAAAATAAAAACTACTCGTCGTAAGAATCAGAAGCCCTAACAATTCAAACAACGAGCAATTGTCTACGCAGCCAGTTTACTCGACTTGTTAAAAATAATCTTTGATTATAGGTTTGCTTAATAGGTTGATCTGAGTTTAAACAACAATAATAACTCGAAAGTAAATTGGCTTTTCTTAAACAGTTTGGAAAGGAAAAATCAAAACTAATATTTGACGGTCCGCATTGTTTTTAACTTATTTATTTTGCATGTATTCATAAATTGTAGAGTTTCCATATTGTCATAAGTTATACTCATTATGAATTTTATATTTAAATAATATAATTCATAAATTGTATTAAATTTTATTGAAAATTACGTGGTATTCTCTTCTTAATGGCGTTTAAGAGCAACTACTTATAGACTCTCAGAACTGTTGCTCTTGTTTAGCCCAAAGTCAGCCATGATTGAGCATACTTATAATCAAAGACATTCCAGCCATGACCATAAATCTTTTTAAGGATATATAGTACAATGCTCACCCAGTTGAGGAAGATGTGAACTGATATTTCAAGCAGGACAGTTGACTACATAGAGGTCTTCCCATTGGCACATCCCTCAAAGCTGTTATACCAGCTTCAGTATATTTTAGCAGACATGTTTTTCCCGATTGTTTCATTTGTAATCATTGCCTTTCAGAAATCTTAAAAATACTTTGTTTTCAACAGGTGCTGGCCTGGGAAAGGATGAGCATGGAATTCAAGAACCTATCAAAGTTACCTTAAAAAACAGCAAAAGTGGTGTGAGTCATTTTCTAACCAATTCTTTAATGGAGTTTCTTACCCTTCAAATTACTGCAATATACAAGAAGACATACAACTTGTATCATGGTACCTGAGATCATGATTGAAAGTATTAGATAGACACTGTGGGGTCTTGCTGATCAGATGAGATTATTGTGTGGAAGGGTAGTATAAAATGGGTGTGTGGTTATTTTGAAAATACTTCATAGAGTGACAACTGTCCCTGCAGCATGTAGTGTGCAAGAGAAGACTACACTGGGACAGGTGTATGATGCATATGGAAGTTGGCAGTTGTTTGAAGAAGTGCATAATATTGGAAGTGGAAAGATTGGATACATCCTTTGGAAGTGGGTGACAAAAAAGAGAATGAGATAAAGTGAAGACTGATTTCATGGAGGTAAACCTCATGTAAGAGTTGACAAAAGACCATGGCATGTGGTGAAACTCTGTGCTAGAGGAAACCTACCCAATTAAATCAAACATGGTGGTGTCAATGACTGAGTTGAACTATATAGTACTTACACTTGAGCCTTTTGCCCATTGTGTTGATATTAAGTCTCCATAAAGGCAGCAAGCTGGCAGAATTGTTAGCATGTCAGGCTAAATGCTTAGTGGCATTTCATCCATTTTTACGTTCTGACTTCAAATTCCACCAAGGTCAACTTTATCTTTCATCCTTTTGGGGTCAATAAAATAAGTACCAGTTGAGCATTAAGGTCGATGAAATCAACTTACACCCTCCCCTGAAATTGCTGATCTTGTGACAAAATTTGAAAGCACTATTAAGTCTCCATAAGGCAGTGAGCTGGCAGAACTGTTAACACACTTGACAAAATGTTTTGTGGTATTTCATCTGTGTTTATGTCCTGAGTTCAAATGCTGCTGAAGTTGACTTTACCTTTTATCCTTTCAGGGTCAATAAAATAAGCACCACTTGAGCTCTGAGGTTGATGGAATCAACTAAACCTCTCCCCCAAGATTTCAGGCCTTGTGTCTATAGTAGAAAATTTATTAAGTCTCTGTCTACTACTCACCTCTCCTTCATTACTCTCTCATCTATCACTCACCCTCTCTCCTATTATAACTGTATCTTTTTTCCATCACACTATGTATCTATCTCCCATCCTATTAATTCTATTGTCACTTATTGACATTCATCACTTACCATCACCCAAATTTATTGCTATTATCACTTTCTCTCTCTCTCTCTCGTTCCATTGTCTTTCATTTCTCATTTCCAGCACTCCGTTTTATTATCATCCTGTCCCTCTCTTATCACACTCTTTTCCCTGTCATGCTATTTTCAGTCAGTCTCCTTTCTAACACTCATCATGTACTGTCTCTCTATTCCCCTCTCACTCCTATCATTCTAATTATTCTCTATCACTCTCTCTTGTCTACTACCTTTTCACCCTGGTTCTCCTTATTTCATCACTCTCTTTCTCTCTCTCTCTCTTCTATGACGTTTTCGGTTATGTTACTTTAAGCAGGGATAATGTACTATAGAGAAGACTCTTTAGTTTTGCCAGGGATAAGACTACCTCTCTTTCACTTGTGCTACAATAGAACTCCTGCAGTACACTCTGTAAAGTGGTTGGCAATAGGAAAAGCATACAGCCATAGAGGCCATCCTAAAAATAAAGCAAATGAATAAGATGTGATCCATACCAAGTAGCATGGACAAATGGATGAACAATGATGGTGCAAAGAAATGTCATAAATCCTAGTGCTTTAACCCTTTAGTATTTAAACCAGCAATTGTCCCCATTGTTTTGATAGTCAGGTATACAATCTCATAAACCAATTAATGTAGGTGATATCACTTGATACATCAATCAAGGCTACTTCTGGTTGTTGTTTTGATGGCATAAGGAAAACCTCTTATGTTTTTAGTGGGACTGAACCTGCAAACTTAACTTCTTAACCACACAGCTTTGCCTGTACCTATTCTTGATATATATATATATATATATATATATATATATATTTTTCTCTTATTTTCTGTAGCTTGGACATATTCCGGGAAGTGATCTTACAAGAAACTGGTGGGATCAAATGTATAATGATGCTGCTAAGAAGATTTCTGTGGTAAGACACAAGTTGCTTATTTTTTAATGATCACTAAAATCCTTTTTCTTTTATAGTACTTTTCAATGGAAAGATCTTCAGGTTCAGTCCCAGTGCATGGCACCTCTAGTATATGTCTTCTACTATAGCCCAAGGCTGACCAATGCCTTGTGGGTGAATGTTGTGGAGAGAAACAGTGTGAAAACCCTTTGTGTGTGTGTATATATCTATAATGCATTAAAAGTCAGTTTGAATCTTGCTTGCTTGCTTGCAATGTTACCCAGCCAAATTGTTGCATAATGGGAAAATACTATGAATTAATTTTACCCTGAAATGTTAATATGAATGGAATAAAACAAATTTTGTGTAAATCGGACAAGTAGTTTTAAAGATATTAGAGGTTTTGGGGTATAAATACCCAAAATGGTGCATAATGAGAAAATATTCCGAAAATAATCTTCACCCTGAAAGGGAAGAAACTCTTATCTTTCTATCAGACAGTGACTTGAGAAAGAAAAATTATGAGTATTTTACAGTAAATGTTTCTATTTTCGCATTTGTTAAACAATATTTTAATTATTTAGAAATATTTTTAAGTGAATGTACTTTCAAAAATGTAAGCTGTTTGTACAGTAAGTATTTATATTTTAGCTTTCTTTAAACAGAATATTTTAATCATCATCATCATCGGTTAACGTCCGCTTTCCATGCTAGCATGGGTTGGACGATTTGACTGAGGACTGGTGAACCAGATGGCTGCACCAGGCTCCAATCTGATCTGGCAGAGTTTCTACAGCTAGATGCCCTTCCTAACACCAACCACTCTGAGTGTAGTGGATGCTTTTACGTGCCACTGACACGAAGGCCAGTCAGGCGGTACTGGCAACGGCCACGCTCAAAATGGTGTATTTTACATGCCACCTGCACAGGAGCCAGTCCAGCGGCACTGGCAACGATCTCGCTCGTAAAATTATTTTCAAGTGAATACCATTACAAAAAGTTTTTTTTTTTTGGCATATTTAAAAAATATTTTAAAGTGAAAATGACTTTAAAAATACAGTAAATATTTCATAAAAGACCCGTTTATAACCTTGGTGTGAAATAATTTTTTTTCCACAGGTTTTTTTCGAGTG
>NC_068998.1:19684655-19689314 GCF_001194135.2 Octopus bimaculoides | reverse complement strand
GTGCGGGTGACACGTAAAAGCACCCACTACACTCTCTGAGTGGTTGGTGTTAGGAAGGGCATCCAGCTGTAGAAACTCTGCCAAATTAGATTGGAGCCTGGTGTTGCCATCCGGTTTCACCAGTCCTCAGTCAAATCGTCCAACCCATGCTAGCATGGAAAGCGGACGTTAAATGATGATGATGATGATGATGATGGTAGCAGGGTGTGCTAGAAATAGCAGCCAAATCTTACCTTTTCTGGGAAAAGGAGCCATTTACACGTGATTTCGATGTCTCGTTCATTGAAAGCATGCGAAATAACCTGGAAAAGAAAAAAAGAACCTACAAAACAAAACTCCACTGCTGGGAAACTATGAGTTTCCTGGTAACCCAACAGGTTGCGGGTAGTCTAATATATATCTGTGTGTCTCTGTGTCTGTTCCACCACCACCACCACCACTGCTTCGCAACTAGTGTTGGTTTATGTCCTCTTAACATAGCAGTTCAGCATATGAGACTGATAGAATAAGTACCAGACTTTAAAAAATAAGTACTGAGGGTCAGTTTGTTTGACTCAAAAGCCTACAAAGCAGTACCCTAGCATGGCCATCATCCAGTGACTGAAACAAGTAAAAGATGAGTGGTTGCTTGATCTGCAAAAAAAAAAACAGTAGCCAAATATCTCTACCACATTAAAAAAAGGTAAGAATATCTCAGCAGTGCAGGCCTAGTTAAAACTGTTTTCAAGAAAGAGACAAGAAATTATACCTCCACCATCTTAGACAAGGAGGACACATAAGATAATGAAGTCCTGATTTCCTTATACACGCTGGTTTCAAATTTTGGCACAAGGCCAGCATTTCAGGGAATTGGATAAGCTGATTATATCAACCTCAGTGTTCAACTGGTACTTATTTTATCAACCCTGAAAAGATGAGAGGCAAAGTCAACCTTGGCAACATTTGAACTGAAAACATAAAGTCGGACGAAAGACCACAAAGCATTTTGATGGCGTGCTAACGATTCTGCCAGCTCTCTACCTTAAATTTATACATATTAAAAAGATGGATAAGTCACAACTGGAATGCGTTTGATCGTAGGTTTTCTTGATCAGGGCTGACTTAGGGTTAAACAGTAACAACAGCAACAATCATTATCAATATTCCTAGATTTGTTTTCATCTTTTTTTCAGGGTTGATAAAATAAGTACCAGTTGATATAATTGACTTGCATCCCCCCGAAGTTGCTGGTCTTGTGCCAAAATTTGAAACCAGTGTTTATAGATTTGTAAGGGCAGCAAGCTGGCAGAATCAGCCGGCTGGGTTAAATGCCTAGAGGTGTGGCATTTTATCTGTATTTACATTCTGAGTTCAAATACCTCTGAGGCTGAGTTCACCTTTCATCCTTTCGGACTTGATAAAATAAGTACCAGTTGACCACTGGAATCGATCTAATCGACTTGCCCAGCCCCCAAAATTGCTGGCCTTGTGCCAAAATTTGAAACTAGTATTTTAAAGTTTGTAAGGTGGTGGGCTGGCAGAATCATTACTGTACTGGGGAAAATGCTTAGCAGCATTTCCTCCATCTTTATATTCTGAGTTCAAATGCTGCCGACGTCAACTTAGCCTTTCATCCTTTTGGAGTCAATAAAATAAGTACCAGTTGAGTGCTGGGACCGATGTAATTGATTTAACCCCTTCCCTGGAATTACTGGCCTTGTGTTAAAATTTGAAATCAATATTTCCAGATTTGGAGATGTCAAGAAAGCGAAATTTCACAAGAACACTCTAGAAATGTTAAGTCCTACCATATTGATGTTTAGCCCTAGGAGAACTCTCATCAAACAGCCCTATAGTCAAAGAATCAAGAACATTCCAACTCTGACTATTTTGCTTTTATGTTTATGATTACATGGCCCATTGTGTCTTTCATCTTTCACTTATTTCAGTTTTTGAAATGTGCTCATGCTGAGGTACTCCCTTAAAGGGTTTAGTCAAACAAATTGATCCCAGTACATTTTTTTAAAGTCTATTATTTATTTTATCAGTCTCGTTTGCCAAACCACTAAATGCCCTGGATATTAACAAAGGAATACAAGTTGTCAAACAGTGTGTTGGGGACAAGCACAAATACAGAGATACACATATATAATATATATATAAGTTTCCACATAGTTTCTGTTTATCAAATTTACTCGCAAGGCATTGGTTGGCCTGGAGTAATAATAGAAGACTCTTGCCCAAGGTGCCATTCAGTGAGATTGAACCTGAATCCACATGGTTGCAAAACAAGATTCCTAACAACACAGCCATACTGAGTGTTTTTTTTTCTTTTAATGGTAATTTCAGGAAGATTTAACTGCTATTTCTAGCAAGTTTAGCAGCCAAATAGAGCCTCCTTCATTGGCTTGATGTTTGTGTGAACACCAGTGTAACTGGCTGGTGTAAAACAGTAACATTAACACTGAAACTAAGTGATTCATGAAGATGTAGTACTAACACAACAACAACAACAAGCATTTCAAGGGCATTTTCCTTGGTGAAGCAGGTTTTAACATTGTGGATATTTTTATATCAAATTCCACTCTGTTTGTAGCATTTGGACCTGTCTCCAGTTTGAAATAACCTGTGAGCTGTGCTTGATTCCTTCCATCCTTCTTCTCACCAGTCTTAGAAATCCTGCAATAAAGTCATGGGTACTGCTTTCCTCTAAGCCACTAGAAAAAAATAATAGATCAGCTCTACTCAAGCAAGCCATACGATCAAAGGTGTTTCAGCCATGATCTTCCTATCCTTTCGTAACATCAGAAACTACATTGTCTTCTTTATCCTTCTTTAAGATAGTAGTGTGTTATTTAGGGAAGATTTCTTGCTGTTTCTAACAGCTTGATCAATCACACAGAAGGCTGCTTTGTTGGCTCTTATCAATACAATCTTTTCATAAGGAGGTGTTATTATAGACATTTTGCAATGTACTTTACTGAGAAGTTATTCCCTATAATTTATCTATATGTTTATTTTTATAAAAAATACTTAACACCTTAATTATTATCTTAATTATAATTTGTTTGAACATATTTTGTTTGAGAGTCAACCAGCAGTGTTATCTGTCCAAGATGGTGGGCCTCTTTACTGCTGGTATCAAATACTGCTGAGGGACACAGCTCATGAGTACAAGTAATAAAATCACACTATATCTGTCAAATGCTTCAAAAGCTGCAATGCTCTCTCTCTCTCTCTCTTTCTCTCTCTCCAATTCAATCAGCCTTACATCTGTCATCACCTGGAGTAATTAACCCTTCTTATGCAAAAAAATATCTTGCTATTATCTATTTACAGTGTTCTTCGTAACAAAAACTTTTTATAAAAATATTTCCTTTAGCATTTAATCTTCAACATTTATTCAATTTGCTCCATCCATTTCTTTGCAGAACACTGATAATAGTGAAAAACTGAAGCAGGAAAAGATAAGAGAAGAAAGTTCTCCAAAGAATTTACTGTATGGTAATTTCCTCCAGGTAACGTCTTGCTACCATTTGCTTAAGAAATGTTTGATTTTGATTCAAATAATTTGGATTATCCATCATGTGTTTCAGTGGAGTTTCTAAATAGTCACTCAGCTTGTTAGAAATTAACAGCTAAATTACCTTCAAATTGCACACTCTTGTCTTTAACCTTTTAGTATTCACATTATTCTGTCAAAAGTAATGCTTATTTATTCACATCGTTTTGAATTAATCATGCATTATTTTGTAGCTTTGCGATTTTGAAAAGGTAACTTTTGATTTTAGAATGATGTGGGGTTCGTGTGAGCAACCAGATCTGGCCAGTTTCGACATAAAACAAGTAGAATATTTTGGCTGGATATGGCCAGTTTAAATGCTAAAGGGTTAAAGAAAGAAATAGACAGATGTTTCACAACTGGAACATCCTTGGTCATATTTTAAATCCAGTGGGAATCCAGTTAGTCTGTGTCACTGTATGATTGTATATCCAAAGGGAAAACAACCAAATAACAAACAAAGGTACATCATTGTCATCATCATACGTTTTAACATCCATTTTTCTCATGCTTGTATAGAGGCAGATTTTCTTTGATCAGATGCCCTTCCTGTTGTCAACCCTCACTTGTTTCTAAACAAGGTGATATTTTCTCATGGCCAGACATAATTTGCACAATATTGGAAATGAATGACATTGCTTCCATGATGGTGACACTCATTTACAGCTATTCACACTATGTCAAGACAAAGAGACACACACACACTGTGTGTGTGTGTGTGTGTCTATGTATATATATATATATATTCTAACTTTGCCATTGGTCTCTTTATCTTTTTCTCTCTTTATACATACACACGATAATACACGACCTATGTTATATTCCCCACTCATGTTTATACGACGACAGGGGCAAAACTAGCCGGTATACAGCACTTACTCGGTATTACCTGTATCTTTGGGTTTGGTTGAATCCAATACCCTTCATAACCTTTATATATATATATATATATATGTATATATATATATATATATATATCATCATCATCATCATCATCATCATCGTTTAACGTCCGCTTTCCATGTTAGCATGGGTTGGACGATTTGACTGAGGACTGGTGAAACCGGATGGCAACACCAGGCTCCAATCTAATTTGGCAGAGTTTCTACAGCTGGATG
>NC_068998.1:19664332-19679795 GCF_001194135.2 Octopus bimaculoides | reverse complement strand
GGCACATAAAAGACACCATTTCGAGCGTGGCCGTTTTCGTGCGGGTGACACGTAAAAGCACCCACTACACTCTCTGAGTGGTTGGCGTTAGGAAGGGCATCCAGCTGTAGAAACTCTGCCAAATTAGATTGGAGCCTGGTGTTGCCATCCGGTTTCACCAGTCCTCAGTCAAATCGTCCAACCCATGCTAGCATGGCAAGCGGACGTTAAATGATGATGATGATGATGATGATATATATATATGTATATATATATTGGGTCATCCCATAAATAATGCAGTTTTTTCAATTGCATGAACTAAAAGTTAGAGGGGGATGGGATAAACTACCTGCCCCAACTTGCTATAAAAGCAGGTAGTCATTTTACCTTTTATTTATTCTTAGTGCAAGTTTTGAAGGGTGCAGTTTGATTTTAACAGTTATTTTTTTCAAAGCTATAATGGAAGTGACAAAGGAGCATATTTGGCACATTTTGTTTTGTGAGTTCAATGACGGCAACAACACAACGGAAAATGCAAGCAATATTAATGCAGTATATGGAGATCAGACAATAAGTATAAGCCAATGTCAAAAGTGCTTCCAGAAATTCTGAGTCGGAAACTACAGCCTAGACGACAAGCCTCTTCTTGGAAGATCTGTAGAGCTCAATAAGGACATCCTGGTAGAACAAAATCCCATCTTAACTGTGGAGGAACTAGCAGAGAAGCTTGGATGTGGTCATTGAACTATTCATCAACACCTTCATGCCATCAGAAAAATCAACAAATTGAGTCTATGGGTTCCTCACAAACTTTAGAAGAAAAACGTCCATCTTTGGTCTCAAGACGAAAGGTGTTCTTCCATCAGGATAATGCTCAGCCACATGCAACAAGGATGACATTTCAAAGGCTGGAGCAGTTTGAATGGGAAACGATGCCCCACCTACCATATTCGTCAGACATTATCGCATCTGATAATCATTTATTCCACAGTCTTCAAAATCATTTGGAGGGGAAAAAAATATGAATATGACGTTAAACGATGATGATGTCCTGCAACACATAGCTCAGTACTAGCCATTTGAGGACAATATATACTGTTATCTAATGAATTGATTGTTTCTTGCTTAGCATAAAAGATATTCTTTTCTTTCTTCTGTCTTTTTTTATTTTCTTGTTCTTTACCTTTTACTATTTACTTAATCTAGGGATCAACTCAGTATTCAAAGCACACAGGAATAGTTGAAGAAGCTGTTAGTGAATCACAGCCTGAAGTTTCTCAGAACTGCCCTCCCAGGTAAGTTAATGTTTACTTCACATGTTCTGTTTCTGTCTTCATTCCTGATCTCTCTCTCTCTCTGTCTCCTCCTGCCCAGGGCCAGGTAACCTTGTACCTCCTCTACAGCAAGACACCTGTTTCTGTCTCTCTGTCTCACTATAGCCTTTCATCATCTGACACAAGATCACCTCCTCCAATGCCTCCTCCACTCTCAAAAGATTTTTGTCTTCCAGGTTACTTGGTGACTCTGTCAGTGCAGGTGCCACTTAAAAAGCATCCAGGCCACACTGTAAAGTGGTTGGCATTTGAAAGGGCATCCAGCTATAAAAACCTTGCCAAAACTGACCTCGCCTGTGCTTGTACCATGTAAAAAGTATTAAGTCCACTCTGCTGGGTGGTTGGTATTAGGAAGGGCATCCAGCTGTAAAAATCCTGCCAAAACAGTCACAGAAGTCTGGTGCAGGCTTCTGTCTGGCCAGCTCCTGTCAAACCGTCCCACCCATGCCAGCATGGAAGGCAGATGTTAAATGATGATGATGATTCTGAAAGGTATCAGAATAAGTCAATATGCTTCTATTGGTTTCATATATTTTCAGCCAGTCTCAGATTTAGTGTTTAACCACTGAGTCACACATTTTACATGTGCTGCATTTCTTTAATCCTTTTACTGCACAAATCAGATATATCCACTCATATCAGATATATCCATTACCCTTAACTGTGGAAAGCAGTTTTATATACCAGTCTACCTTTTGTTAAGGAATGTCATGCTTGATAAGATATGTCAAGTTTATTGAGGCCATTTGGTTTGCAGAAATACCAATTCTATTTTTTGGTAGATATTTAATATCATTACAAAAATAAACATGAAATTTAATTTTGCAATTAAAGAAGTAATGTCTCATCAGCTAAAGCAAACCACTTTTACAAATCAAGCAATTGATCTTTGTAGCTAATCTTACTAATGACAGTAGATAATATATCTCAAATATAATACTTAGCCAAGTAGGCTGTGTGTCAATATTCTTGCTGTGCTTGCTAATACTCATTTATTCATTTATTTCCATTATAACCACTATTATTACCTAGAAGTAAGTCAGTTGTTGCAGGTATTCCAGTTTTTGTAGTCACTTCTCTAATGATTTGTGTCTTGAGATTTGATCTTAAATTTTCCTCTTCTACAAACAGCATGTTATTTCTTTATCAGAACAGTACAATATACAAAAAAAATCTCAGTTTGTAAATGTTAATGTCGCTACAGAGGTAACTATTATTCTGATGAGGAAAATTATTGATGTTGGATCCAGTTTCCAAAGCATCCACATGCAACTTAGATTTCCACAGCTTCCATGAATACAGACTTAGAAAACATCATTTAATATGAGACACAACATTACAGCCTAGTCTCTTTTAACAGCTTCAAGATATAATTATCACATGTTTCAATCAAAGAAACAAGTCTTGCACTACACCTTTTCTCTGCATAAGCAACGCACAACTAAAGCCCACAAAGTTACTTCAAATCTTTGTTGTTCTCTCGTAGCAACCTCACATTCCTAATATATGTATCAAAAATTAAGCATCCACTTCAGAGTCAAAATATATTTCAACTCTGATTATTTGCTGACCCCTTACATATCTCTCAGATAACCCACATTAGAGATGTCCCACATATCTGAAATTGGACTGTTTTTATACAAATGCAAACATTTTAGATCAGATTTTTTTTAAATCCATCTACTGATTGACAAAAATTCACTTAATAGTATGCTTTAACCACTGGCCCTAAAGTAGCTACTTTACCTTCTACAGCAAGCTCACCTTACTCTCTTCCTTTCAACTCTATCATGCCTGTCCTTCTCCTATTCTGCATTAAACTAATCCTCTCCAGAACTGCAATAGTTTTTCTTTGAGACATGAACTTATAGAAGAGAAACTGAACGCTAACCACATCAGTCTCATCAAGCTGGAAGATCCCACTACAAAATCATAGATAAGGCATCCTTCATTAACTTTTTGATACCAACCTACCTGAGACCACCCCAAGGTCTATAACATAAACTTACTGTTTTAAAATGGTTTAAATTATAATCTTCCATCAAAACTTTATGCTAAATTGTTCCAGGCCCCAGCTTAATGAGAAAGTTATTTTACTAAATTCTCCATTATTTTAGAAATTAATTGAAACAAAGGCATCATATGTTAACAGAAATATGGTAACAAATGGGTTAAGTCAGAGAGGATGATAAGAATCACATGTTACTAATCATTAGAGGATTTCTCTGGTTACTGGAATTAGCTCTTACTAATCTTTCATATCATTGTATATTTTGTCCTTTGACAGGGTATAGTTCAGATACAGGGGTATGATATGAGGTAACAATATTATAGATATTCTTAAGGTGGTGAGCTGGCAAAATGCTTAGCATCATATCATCCATTTGTACATTCTAAATTCAAATTCTGCCGAGGTTGACTTAACATTTCATCCTTTCAGGGTCAAATAAATACCTGTTGATCACTGGGATTGATACTATCAACTTATCCCCCTCCCCTGAAATCACTGGCCTTGTGTGAAAAAGTGAAACCAATATTACAGGTTTTCATTTTAGAAAAAAGCGAACAAGAAAAATAATACTCTTTCATTAGACAATGGTTCAAAAGAAACGGTACTCTTTCATTTCATAGGAACTTCATAATTATTGTTATTCTCATCATCATCATCGTTACCATCAAATATTATACTTATTTTTCCATGTTAGCATGACTTGAATATGTTGGCAATATAGTATCTTTTTGTAACAACATGCTTCATTCTTTTTCTAGCATGCTTTATGTTGTTAGCTCATTTTTATACATTTCAGTGTTTCTAGCTTATAGTTTTGAGATTTTGGCTGGAACTGCTATAACTGGATATCTCTCCAACTGTTCACCTTTTCACAACAATGTAGGCCAAGTGTAATACAGTTATCATTGGGACACTTGACACTAATGTTAAAATTCTCATGTGACTCAGATTTTCCACCTCCTCTTAGCCAAAATACAGCAATCAAGATAGGTAGGTAGGTACTACATAGAAAAATGCAATAGAAGCAATATTTTCACCATTATTCAGGAGACATTTAAGGTAATGTACTTTCAAAATGGTATAGTAATTAAGATAATTGTAATCATCATTTTCTTTCTTCTCTAGGTTAACTGATGAACAGCTTTTTGAAATATGTGGACGTCGTACAGCACACAAGTAAGTTTGCTTTGAAATATAGGAAGGAGGCTCTTTATTTCCCTAATGAATTTAATTTAAAAGTAATAAGTCATTCCTGAAGTCATAAGTTTATATGTAAAATTGACAGATTTAAACTGGGATTTTGTGGGAGGGAGTGATCCGTTAAGTCAGAACCATGAATAGTCAACAATTTTATCATGTATGTAATAAATTTTACTAGCCATTGGATCGATATCCATTTTACCTTGCTGGCCTATTCTGTGATAGCCAACTTTCAAAAGTCAAATTTCAGTACCTTGTACTAAATTTTACTAGTAAACTTCTCATAGTAATCATGACAAGTAAAATAAGTGTTATAAACGAATAACTGATAAGGTTAGAACTATGCTGACCAGTCCTGAAATACAAACCATAGCTTCAATGGTCGATAATTCTGCTTCCCAACCACATGGTTTCAAGTTCAGTCACACTACACAGCATCATGGTCACTTGCTATAGCCCTGGGACCGACCAAGGCCTTGTGAATGGATTTGGTAGATGGAAATTGAAAGAAGCCCATTGTATACATACATGCATAATACACACATACATATGTACATAGACATATATATATGTGTGTGTATGCATGTGTATGTTTGCTTTATCTTGTCTTGACATCACATGATTGTTAGAAATGAATGTCGTTCATTTCCAGTACCCTGTGAAAATATGTCTGACCACAGGGGAAATACTACCTTGCATGGAAACAGGCAAGTGCTGGTGACAGGAAGAGCATCTGAGTAGAAAATCTGCCTTGATAAACTCAGTCCATACCATGCAAACATGGGAAAGTGGCCATTAAAATGATAATGTATTTTGGTAAATAGTTGAGTTTGTGAGTTTGAACAATATACTTGTAATGGTGAGATAGTTGTTGAAAGAAATATGGTTGAGAAATTTGATTGTAAATGTTTTTAAAAGAAACTGTTTTGTAATATAGGGTGACCCCAAAAAACGAGAACATTTGAAAAACCCAACAAAAATAGGAAAAATCTAAATCCAACAAAAAAGATTTATTGACAGAAATTAAACAACTTGCGTTTTAAGAATCAGTAATCCAAATGATTAATGTCTGAAAATTATGTCCTGTAGACATCAACCCTAAAGAACTTCATGAACGCCCTTTACACAGCAGCAAAGTGATGGTATGGTGTGCAGTTTTATCACACAGGTTCATCGGATGTTACTTTTTCAAAAATGGAGAGGGTATCACAACGGCTGTCACTTCAGATCATTATGTTGAGATGCTGCAATCATTTGTTGCACTTGCATTGAACAATTTTCTGCAACTTCACGATGGTGCAACATCACACACTATATTGACATACCAGGTGTTTGTTTTACATTTGACAGAGTAATCTAAATGCTAAAAGGTTAAAACAGAAGGTTTGTGTCGTACAAGGGGTGATCTCATGTGGGTTGGTAGATAAAGGGTTAAGTCAAAAGTTTAAAAATCTACATCACTTTAGCCTTTTGGCTTTTAAACTGACCATATCTGGCCCAAATATTCTACTTGTTTTATGTTCAGACCAGATAGATATGGCTTCTCTCATGTACCCTACAATAACATTATTGAAATTTCAAAGCCACAAGATAATGCATGATTAATTCAAAACAATGTGAATAAATAAGCATTACATTTGACAGAGTAATCTCAATGCTAAAGAGTTGAAACAGAAGGTTTGTGTCATACAAGGGGGTGATCTCATGTGGGTTGGTAGCTAAAGGGTTAAGTCAAAAGAAATTATTTTGTATAATATGAAACATTAATTGTATTTTTGTTCATATTTACATTAATCAATTTTTAAACCATTTTTTCAGAGCAGCACGACATGGATTACAACTAAATGGCAAGTTGCAACGTATTAAAGAACAAGAACAACGCTTCTTGGAATCTCTTGAGACTGCCAAAAATCATAAAAATCAAATCTCAAAAACCAAAATTTCTAGCATTTCTAGAAATCGTACAAAGGTTGAGGCTGAGAAGCAGCAAAATAATTTAGATGACGATGGTTATATTGAAGAAGAAACATTGATTAAAAAGAGGAAAAAGAAGAAGAAAAAGAACAAAAATGATTTGGTTGAAGTGGGTTTAGAAGAAACAGTTGATTGTAAACAGGATTCAGAAAATCAAGACTTTCAAGAAAACAAATTACTTGTTAGTGAAAATTTAACAGACTGTGATAAGGAAATAGTTTGGTTGCCTAAGCAAGATGATGTTTCAACCAAAGAAGGATTTAAATTAAAATACAAGGTTAAAAAGCACAAAAAGAGAAAACATAATCTATAATAAGAATAAAAAATAATTTAAAATTCAAGATTTATTATATACATATATATAGGTATAGGCGTGACTGTGTGGTAAGAAGCTCGCTTCCCAATCACATGGTTCCGTGTTTAGTCCCACTGCATGGCACCTTGGGCAAGTGTCTTCTATTATAGCCTCGGGCTAACCAAAACCTTGTGAGTGGATTTGGTAGACAGAAACTGAAAGAAACCCATCGTATATTTATTTATATATATATGTGTGTGTGTGTATGTATGTATATATTTATGTGTGTGTGTGTGTCTGTGTTTGTTCCCCTGCCATCGCTTGCCAACAGTCTGGAAACTTATTGATCAGACCTCGTTTATATGTATATACATATAGGGAGAGAGAGAGAGTGAGAGATACATAGACACACACATAGAGAGACAAGCATGGTTCTATGCTTTAGAAGTATCATGCCCATGTGACTTCAGGTCCAATCCCATTGCATGGTATGACACCTTGAGCAAGTGTCTTCCATTATAACCTCACATCAACCAGTGCCTTGCAAGTGAAATTTAACAGATGAAAATTCTCCAGAAGTTTCTTGTATGTGTATAACTGTTGTACATATATGTATGTGTATGTGTTTGTTTCTGCATGTCTTTATACGACGTAGACTACTAGTGAGGTTCGTTTCATCCTGCAGTACAGTGGTTTTAGCACAAAAGACCCATAGAATAAAGCACCTTATCATAGCTTCTTCATACTGCTTACTACTATAAAGAAATGGAGCATCACCATCATCATCATCATCCTTTAATATCTGCTTCTGTGCTTGCATGGGTCAGATTAAATTTTCCTGGTTCCAAGGAATGTAGGATTTCCCCACAACCAGACATGTTTTTTATGGAAGACTGGAAATGAACAACCTTGCTTGTAAAACAGTGATGCTCATTTACAATCATCACATGATGTCAAGACAAGGTTATACACATACATGTATACATGCATATGTACACACATGTGCACATATATACACAATGGGCTTCATTTACCAAATCCACTCAAAAGGCTTTGGTCAGCCAAGACTCTAATAGAAGACACTTGTACAAGCGACCATGCAGTGAATCTGAACTCAAGACCTCATGGTTATGAAGCAAGCTTCTCAACCACACAGCCACACCTGTGCATTGTATCATATATTTTTCATTTGTTTGTTTAAGTCAGTCACTACAGTAGTAATGAAGCTAATTGGAAAACTCAGCAAATGCTTCATCAACACCACTAGATGTTGTATTCATATTGGTGTCAAATCTTGACACAAGGCCCACAAGTTCGGGGGATGAGGCAAGTCGATTAGATCAACTGCAGTGCTCAACTGGCACTTATTTTATTGAGCCTGAAAGGATGAAAGGCAAAGTTGATTTCTGTGGAATTTGAACTCAGAACATAAGGACAAACAAAATGCCACTAAGCATTTTGCCTTGCATGCTAACAATTCTGCCAGCTCACTGCCTTAGATGTATTCATATTAATATCTGGCTCGACTGTGAGTTTATGAAACACTTTTCAGTTACACATCACTCCTATTGGTTACATTACTGAACTGAAAATAATAACTGAAAGTGAAGTGACAAGTTACGTATTTTCTGTTGGTTATTTTGTATATGTAGTGAAAACGTGTGATTTAGTAGTTAGAGTATTCAGCTCACAATCCTAAGGTCTTGAGTTCAATTCCCAGCAATGCATTGTGTCCTTGGGCAAGACACTTTACTTCACATTTCCCCATTCCACTGAGCTGGTGAAAATAATGTTTACATGTAATTCAAAGGGCCAAGCTTGTTACATTCAGGGTTATGCTGAATCTCCCTGAGAACTACATTAAGGGTACATGTCTGTGGCATGTTAATCTCATGAGCAGGCTGTTTGGTTGATCAGTTCAATTGGATCACTTATCATAACTGACAGAGAGCCAGGCCATATATATATGTGTGTATGTAGATGTATGTATATATATATATATATATACATATATGTGTGTGTGTGTGTGTATATATACGGATATATGTATATATATTTGTGTATATGTATGTGTATATATGTATATGTATGCATATATATATATATGGAGTCTGGTGTTGCCATCCGGTTTCACCAGTCCTCAGTCAAATCGTCCAACCCATGCTAGCATGGAAAGCGGACGTTAAACGATGATGATGATATGTATGTGTATTTGTATGTATGTATATATGTTGTACATATATATGTGTTTATTTGTCTCTGCATGTCTATATGATTTAGAGTACCAGTGAGGTTTGTTTAAGCCTGCAGTTCAGCAGTTTTAACATAAAGGCCCGTAGACTAAAGTATCTTATCTGAAAACAAGTAATGGTTGACATAGGAGGCATTAGTCATAGAACATTATCTGTAGAAGTTTCATTCAACCTAAGCAGCATGGATAAAAGAAAAAAGTGGTCATTAAAATGATGATATATTTGATTACTGGTAAATTTTCCACGGGGAAAGTTCACTGCTATCAATTCACCGTGAGGAAAGTTTACCAAGGAAATATATCCATAGTATCTCACCATTAATAGTTAAAAACTAATTGACAAAAAATGGTGAATAGAGTATGATGAACTTTCCCTGCTGTGAACTGATGATGGTCAACTTACTGGACATGAATATATATGTGTGTGTGTGTGTATACACACACAAGAGGATGGTCACTAAGTGGGTGTGTTCAACAAAAAATGCCTTGTAGTATGTAGTCTGCTAAATTACATAGATTAGGAGAGTTTGATGGAGGGGCAATGCTATACAACTTAACTAGTTCAGATATGTATGCAATATGTGTGGTAAGTAGCTTGCTTACCAACCACATGGTTCCGAGTTCGGTCCCACTGCGTGGCACCTTGGGCAAGTGTCTTCTACTATAGCCTCAGGTCGACCAAATCCTTGTGAGTGGATTTGGTAGACAGAAACTGAAAGAAGCCCGTCGTATATATGTATATATATATATGTATGTTTGTGTGTCTGTGTTTGTCCCTCCAACATCGCTTGACAACCGATGCTGGTGTGTTTACGTCCCCGTAACAACGGTTCGGCAAAAGAGATCGATAGAATAAGTACCAAGCTTACAAAGAATAAGTCCTGGGGTCGATTTGCTCGACTAGAGGCGGTGCTCCAGCATGGCCACAGTCAAATGACTGAAACAAGTAAAAGAGAATACTCTAGTCTCAATTGTGCTTTAGAGAACCTTGAAGAGAGCCAACAACTGATTAAATTTCTGGTCTCTGAAGAGAAATTTTAGCAGTGTTACAAATATAAAGTTGCATGGAAAGTCAACAGTTTTGAGGTCAAACATTTGCAACATATTTGATGGCTTTTTAGTTGTATATTGATCATGCACAGTGGCATTATGTCACTGTATTTTTGAATGAAACTAGGTCATCATGTCATTTTGAGGTCAGTGTTCACGGAAGTAATATAAACATGGTAGCTTGAGCCATTAGAGTGGGACTAGTGTATAGCAAGGCAAAGAGTGAAGAGAGCAGTCAGTATATCATCATCATCATCATTTAGCATCTGTTTTCATGCTAGCATGGGTTAGTTTGACTGAAACTGGTAAGCTGGAGAGCTGCACCAGGCTCCAGTATGTTTTGGCTTGGTTTCTATACCTGGATGCTTTTCCTTATGCCAACCACTCCACAGAGTGTATTGAGTGACATTTATGTGTCATTGACACAGGTGCCTTTTACATATCACCAGCAAGTGTGCCTTTCACATGTTACTGCACTGGCCACGACTATGATTTCACTGAGCTTGACGTGTCTTCTCAAGCACAGCAAATCACCAAAAGTCTTGGTCACTTGTCATTGACTCCATGAGACGCAACATCTGAAGATCATACTTCACCATCTCATCCCTCATCTTTCTGGGTCTACCTCTTCCACAGGTTCCCTCCACACTTAGAGATTGGCACTTCTTTACACAGCTGTTCTCATCCATATGCATGTATGTATGTGTAGATATAAGAAATAGCAAGTCAATCACTAATGAACAGAAGAAAGAATATTAAAGACATAACTAAAGCTTGGTGTGTTCTAGGCTTGGTAGAATGTGGGTCTGCAAGACCATCAGCATAGATTGTGATGGAGTGGTCTGCTAAATGACTTCTGACCTAATTAATGAGAACATAATGATTTACCACCTCTGAAAGGATTTACAATACAAGTACGATGAAAAGCAGTCAAATAATGGTCGTCTTGTATTTGGAAGGATGACTAAGACAAATAATCAACTATCTCTGTTCCTCTTTAAGACTGTAAGGCGAGATGAGGGTAGCTTTGGCTGCTGTTTGTAGCAAATTGAATGATCACATAGATGCATCTTTGTTGGTGAATTCTTTTGAATGCTGCTGTTATTGGTAGTTAACTCTAGATCAGTTCTGATTGAGTAGATCTATAATCAAAGGCTTTCTAGCTGTGTTCATCCTGTCATCATTATCATCATCATTTAAATGCCTGCTTTTCCATGCTGGTATGGATCAAGCAGAATTTGTTGAAGCAGATTTTCTACTGTCAGATGCCCTTCCTGTTACTAACCCTCGTATCGACATCACATGCGCATTAGTGACATTTGTCTTTGTCACGCATGTACAGTATGACTCACACTCAAGTGGTTTGACATGTAAAGGACTACTTAAGAATAAAATGCCTGATTTTGAAAAGTAAATCAAGTATTGACACCAAGAAGTGTATTTGGTTATATGATACTGTCTGAAGAAATTTCATCCAAATCATGCCAGCATAGAAGGAGCAGACATAATGATGATGGTGAAAAAGAGAAGGTAGGTGATTTTGATGACAACAACAATAACAATGACCATAGATTGATGACAATAGGAAAGTTGTGAGTTAAGTTGCTTTGATTAAATAACAACTAGAAGAATATGGTTAGGCATTATGCAGGAGAGGTAGGTGCTTGGACATGTAAACCGCTGTGTACTGGCAGTAAAAGGTATCTGGGAGAGAGAAAGACATAAGAATAGGGCTCTGGGGGTTTTGTGTGTCCCCCACCTCTCCCAACAGGTTGATTCAAAATCAAGTGGTGTAAGAATTTGCCTTCATGCCAGTGTATTCAGTCTACACTGATATGGAAAAGTGGATGATATTGGCAGTTGTGATGATAATGATTGCATGTGACAGATTCCACTCTTGTGTCCTTCCTTAGTCTTAAAGCATGAGTTTTAAAGAAAACTCTTGGAGACATTTGGTGTCATGAGAATTACCGTCTTGGTACCATTTGGTAACAGTCAGCTTGATCTCAGGAAATATCTTGTCTGATCTCTTGCCAGTATTAATCACCATTGATCTATATTATATATTATATTGATTCAAGCGAGATCGTTGCCAGTGCCCCTGGACTGGCTCTTGTGCGGGTGGCACATAAAAGACACCATTTCGAGTGTGGCCGTTTTCGTGCGGGTGACACGTAAAAGCACCCACTACACTCTCTGAGTGGTTGGCGTTAAGAAGGGCATCCAGCTGTAGAAACTCTGCCAAATTAGATTGGAGCCTGGTGTTGCCATCCGGTTTCACCAGTCCTCAGTCAAATCGTCCAACCCATGCTAGCATGGAAAGCGGACGTTAAACGATGATGATGATGATGATAATGTGATGAGAGGAAAACAGTGTTTGTTAGGTAAAAGCATTAATTCTTGTTTAGCCCTTCGTCATGCAGACCTTTGAGGGTATTCTAAGGAAGGCCATCCTATCTTTATAGTAACTGCCTATCTCAGAATTCAGTGCCCTGGCTTTAAAAGCAACAAGTATGTGTGATTTGATAGAGATTTGGTTGCTATTTCTAACAGTCCAAGCAACCATATGGAGTCTGCCACATTGGCTTGTGTGAGTAAATGTATTTGGAGGTGAAAGAAACCATGAGTGGGGAATCGCTGTATTGGTCATTAACTAGTGTAAACATATCCAGCTAATTAATTAACAGTTTGGCTTCTCTACCAAGAATGTTGATGTGGATCTTGTTAAATTTCTTCTCACTGCTTGAAGTTTTCCAAATTTTCTCTAGATTATTTTCAAAAAAATGTAGTTGTGATATAGTTTTGTTTGCTGATGATTAAAATTGCATTCATTTTTTTTTTCTAGAAATTAATAATGGTTTCAAATTTCAGCACAAAACCAGCAAGTTTGGGGGAGGGTTAAAGTCAACTACATCAACCCCAGTGCTCAACTGGTACTTATTTTATCAACCCTGGAAAGATGAACAGTAAAGTCAACAACTTTGGAAGATTTTGTAGTCAGAACATAAGGATGGACGAAATGCCGCTAAGCATTTTGCCTGGCATGCTAACGATTCTAGCAGCTCACTGTCTTTTCCTAGAAATTAATAATAATGAAGTTACAAGCATGTAATTTTAGCCAATAGAAATCTTTCATTGGTTGTAAATTGTCTGTGTTAAGCTCTATTCCCATGGAGCACACACAGATCTTTGTGTTTTCTCAACCTGTGAGAAATAACTGCCAAATCTTCCTCAAACTACCTTCCACAATGGAAGAAACATTGTGCCATAGCACATAAAGGAAGAAACATTGTGCCATAGCACTGTTTATTTCCTTGCTTGAGACAGGCCCAAGCTGTTTCTACTTATTGAGCATTGCTAATAACATTTGAATTAAAGTCAATCTCCATAGATAAAAATAATGAACTTATTGTATACAGTACCCAAGTGCACTACAGCTTATTAGAAAGAGTAACCAAAACTGCATGAACAGTACATAAAATATGCACAGGAAGTGAACAGTTAATGAACTGTTTAAATTAAAAAGAAAAAAAGGAGTTGGGACATCGAGTGTACAGTTGGCAGCTTTCAGGAAGCGTGGAAGTTTTGAAGGTTGTAGTGTCCTGATAGCTAACAACTGATGTGGGCAGTTTATTCCATCCTTCAGCAATTTTGGGTGTGAAAATATGCTTCTGAAAGTCATGGGTACTGTGTTGTTTTTTTGAGTGATAAACATATAGAATTCAGAAAGGTATCCAAGGTTGTTGTTGGAAAGATGGTGAATAATCTTGTTTGTGTCTACCAAGTCAGTTGCCAAAGATCAGAGCTTTAATGTATCCATGTCCAAGAAAGCAAGACAATGTAATCCTTTATCGAACTCATGACCCTTGAAAATTGTAAATAAAATTTAAACACCAATCTTTGTTTAGAAATTTATCATAAGAAAAGAGAAAGTGCATATAATATCGATCTATGATGTTCAGTAAGAGTTTCAAGGTTCATGAGTTTGATCAAAAATTACATCTGTGGAGACTAACTTTAATCTAAAAATGTTAACAGCTAAAAAACAAAATGGATAAAGCTGTGTGCCTTGAAGTCACTAAGGATGACAATGACAAAGCTTCTCTTTGGTCACTCAATCTGTTAGAAACAGCAACTAAATTCCAGTTATCCCCTTAAATTCGAAGAATATAATGGATAATTATATACAAAAATATTGTTATATTTTGGGATGGTCATTTTTATTTTTTGCCAAATAAATACATGCACTATATATTCGTTCTTCACTTCAGATTTATTATTGTTCTTATGTCTTTTGTCTGAACATTTTTCAACACACATCTGTAATCTCTTCGGTAACTCTCCATCTCATGTGTCTCCACCTTGGCAAAAAACAAAAAACAAAAATACCATCCTGAAATATGACAATATCTGTTTCAACACACAATTTCACATCAAGAATCTTGCAAAACAAATACATAAACATTAAATACAAAAAAGACTGCATGTTCATAAATAGAATACTTTTTATCAAAGGTCTGCTTGATCAGAGCTTTTTTAGAGCTAAATTACCAAGAGAGTAATTGAAAATCTTTATTGTTAAAATCTAGGTAAGTGATCGAGAAAGAGAGAGGAAAGGAAGAATCCTCTGGTCTATAAGTCCCTTAAACTTTCTGTCACTTGACATCTTTTGAAATTGTAGGCCCCTTATTTTCCTTCTTTGCAGTCCCTTACACTACAATGGCCTTAAGCCTCTTTTGGAACAAAATCTTCTTTGAGGCTGTCATAGTTGTTGTTGCTATTTAGCATCAAACCAGGTCAACCAGGAGTGAATAGACCTGTGATAAAAGTAGTTAACCATTTAATGGTTATAGTAAATTTATACAGAAAAAGTAAGCAGTATACTGTCCAGCATAAATAAAAGTCAACTTCATTATATTTAAGTGCATTAAATGAGTCAACTTCTGATATGAATGTTTATGTTTTGTATGTCTTTTTTCAACAAAAAAAATTTCTAAAAAAATTCTGGACACACCCACTAAAGTTTATTTTTATCTTTGCAAAAAAAAGTGCATAAATTATATGGGCTTTTATGATATATATGTATGTATATATGTGCGTGTGTATGTGTGTATATATATATATATATATATATATATATGCTCCGTTGGATGTGTAATGTCAATGTGAATACCCGTCAGAGTGTAAGTATCTTGAGAGAAAAGCTGAACATTAGAAGCATCAGTTGTGGCGTGCAAGAGAGACGATTGCGCTGGTATGGACATGTGGTGAGAATGGATGAGGATAGCTGCGTGAAAAAGTGCCACACCCTAACAGTTGAGGGAACCCGTGGAAGAGGTAGGCCCAGGAAGACCTGGGCTGAGGTGGTG
>NC_068998.1:19656299-19664037 GCF_001194135.2 Octopus bimaculoides | reverse complement strand
AAAAGACACCATTTCGAGCGTGGCCGTTTTCGTGCGGGTGACACGTAAAAGCACCCACTACACTCTCTGAGTGGTTGGCGTTAGGAAGGGCATCCAGCTGTAGAAACTCTGCCAAATTAGACTGGAGCCTGGTGTTGCCATCCGGTTTCACCAGTCCTCAGTCAAATCGTCCAACCCATGCTAGCATGGAAAGCGGACGTTAAACGATGATGATGATGATGATGATGATGATATATATATATATATATTTTAAAAAATTATGGGAAGCAATTTCTTCAATTAAACCCTTCGACACAGCGCCCCAGCCTGGCCATAGTCCAATAACTGAAACAAGTAAAAGATAAATAAAGATAATGACTCAACCAATTCAACACCTTGATCATAATCTACTGTCTTAAATAAGAACAGGACTCATTTGATGAGGTAGTCCCAGAGACTGCTAAAGTGGAGGTATGTGGCTTAGTGGTTAGAGTGTTGGATTCATGATTATAAGATTGTGTTTTCAGTTCCTGGACTGGGATACAAATTGTGTTCTTGAGTGAAACACTTTATTTCACCTTGCTTCTGTACAGTTATTGTCTATTTCACCTTGCTCCAGTCCATTCAGCTGGCAAAAATGAGTAATCCTGTGACGGACTGGTGTCCCATCCAGGTGGGGAATATATAAGCCATGAAACCAACTCTTATGAGTCGGTATGACTCAAGAAGATACCTTTACCTTTACTTAGATACTGCTAAAAGCACAACCAGAATACCTTTTATCACAGGTCTATTCACTCCTGGTTGACCTGGTTTGATGCTATATAGCAACAACAACTATGACAGCCTCAAATAAGATTTTGTCTCAAAAGGGTCTTCCAGTAGCCACCCTCTTCACTCAGGACAGCACTACCTACTTCAGGCACTTAGTCTGAGGCCATGTGGGAAATGAATGGAGGCTTAACATCACCATCACTAGTGATCACACCAAATACCATGATGTTGACTGGATGTTTGATTTTTATCCTTCTTGGTACATGTTTTGGGAATTCAGCAAGCCAATGGTTCTGTGTATTCACCATTTGTTTGTATTGGAGCTTCCAGCATGAATGCCAAGCAGTACAGCATGTCGTTTCTAAATTTCTGGCAGAGCAAATTGCATCATGGTGCTGTTTTTCTCACAGATGGTGCCCAACTATACTGTGTAGTTGACAAAATCAAAAACAAACAATGCACATGTGCAAAATTAAAATTATAAAATGACGACAATTTACCCATCGCACCTTGTATATGTGTGTGTGCGTGTGTGTGTGTATACGATGGGTTTTCACACAGTTACCATCAGCCAAAATTCACTCACAAGGCATTGATTGGTGCCCAGTGCTATATAAGAAGACACTTGTCCAAGGTGTTGTACAATGGAACTGAACCCAAAACCACATGTTTGCAAAGCAAGTGCTTCTTAACCACACAGCAATGTCTGCATTTATAATACTTGTTTGAATATTTGTCCTGACTCTTTAGATTTCAAGTTCAAATCCTACTGAAGTCAACTTTGCCCTTAATCATTCTGGGGAGTCAATAGAATAAGTACCAATGCAGAATAATGGATTAGCAGAATTGTTTGAGCTTTAAGCAAAATGCTTTGCAGTAATTTATTCTAATTGTTTATGTTCTAAGTTCTAAGTACCAATTTTAGAAATTCCTTTAGATAATTTATGCTAAAAATACTTGTTTTTCGCAGTTCAGTAAACATCAGTTATGATTATTATTATATTTACACTTGATGAATTGAAATAAATGTGTCACGCAGATAGCCCATTATCATCATTATCATGATCATCATTATTATTCAGACAGCAAGCTGGCAGAAGCATTAGCATGCCGTGCAAAATGCATAGCAGCATTTCATTTGTCTTCATGTTCTGAGTTCAAATGCTACTGGGTTCAACTTTGCCTGTCATCTTTTCACTGTCGATAGATTAAGTACCAGTGAAACACTGGGATCGATGTAATCGACTAGTCTCTTCCCCACAAATTTCTGGCCTTGTGCCTATAGTAGAAAGGATTATTATTATTATTATTATTATTATTATTATTATTATTATTCAACATTTGATAGTTCCAAGCAAATTCCTATTGCATCACCTGCTACACCACCATATTGCATAGGTGTGTGCAGCATTGTGTGCTCTTTTTCGTTGTTGGGGGAGTGCAAAGCCTTCCCAGTATTATATTGCATCCATTTGTTTTGTTATGGGGTTTGGGTGCAGCCTTTTGTTGTATTAGTGTTTGTATTGCATGTTGTGTGTGTAATGCAAGTTGTGTTCTTCTGTTGTGTTCTTCTGTAATGCAAGTTGTGTTCTTCTAGAGTAGATATTGTGGGACTTGTTTATTTTATTGATTATTTACTGAGTGTCTTGCATTTATGAATTGTTTTATTTGAGTTATATTATTGAATTGATAGTGTCTTGCATATGATGTAGGCTGTTTGTAGCAGAGTTATTTTTTGGATAGTGTATAGTGTTGAGGGTTGGACCTCAACACTCCATACTATCACTTCTACATTTTTGTTCATATGTTCATACCCAATGCTCTAATTATTACTGGTATTGTTTTCACCCCACATTTTGGATACTTCAATTTTGAGATCTTTTACTTTGACAATCTCTCCACTTGGTATGTACATATATGTATGGATATATGCATATATTTATATATCATTTATATTATATATATATATATATATATATATATATATATATATACACCTCAAGAAATAAACTATTAGTGAATTTATCAGTTTTTGTGATTTTTTCATAGCTAAAATAACAATTCTACAATGTAATGCATTGATAATTAACTCAGATTAATATACCATTCCTATATTAATCATGTATTCAACTTGGTATTGTTTCCACCAAGTAGAATCATTGGCTTTGTTGGACAAAATGCTTAGCAGCATTTCTTCTGGCTCTTTGCGTTCTGGGTTCAAATTTCACTGAAATCGACTTTGCCTTTCATCCTTGTGGGGTTGATAAAATAAGTACTAGTCAAGTACTGGAATTGATGTAATTGACTAGCCCCCTTCATTGAAAATTGGTGTCTTGCACCAGAATTAGAAAGAAGTATTTCTAATGTTAACCATTCTATCATTTTATCAGTCAGGGGACTAGAATTTTGTTAAGTGACACAAGTTAGGTAAAGCTGTCTAGCAATACCTGTTTCAGAGTTCAAACTTATTACACTTGGTGAGATTACAAATTACATACCATAACCACTTAGCCAGCTTTTATCTTAAATTCATGTGTTTCTGTTTGTTTGTCTGCTTGTGTGTGTGTGTGTGCGTGCGTGCATGCATGAAATAATTACTTGTAAAATAAAATTTACTTCAGGTAGCTAAAATCTTGACCTTTAGAACTGATAATGCTTCTTGTGTATAGGAGACAAAGGTGAATTATTTAATAATAAATTAAAACTGTTATGAAAAATTACCATCCTTCAAAGTGAATGCAGTATATTGCAACCTTCAACTTTTAGAATCTATACACTTCACAATTTACTGCTGAATATCAAGTTAACCCTTGAAAAAAAAAGTAATAATGACTTCCTTCGCATAAAAACTTGCATATGCCATTTAACTGAAATTTAGTATTCGCTGATATTTAAAAATTTATTTAATTGTTTGCTTTTGTTTTTCTCATTTATTTTATATTGCAGTTTGTAAGTCACAGTACCATTGGTTAAAAATTTCCAATGGGTCACATAAAAAGCTCCCAGTACATACTGTAAACTGGTTGGGTGTTAGGAAGGACATCCAGTTCTAGAAACCAAGCCCAAACAGACTGGAATCTGGTATGGCCCCTGGTCTTGCCAGTTTCTGTCAAGCCATCCAACCCATGCCTGCACGGAAAACGGCCATTAAATGTTGATGATGATGATACTCACACACACACACACACACACACACACATTATTGACAGGCTTCTGTACAGTTATTGTCTATCAAAATTTAATCCTAAAGTATCGGTCAGCCTAAAGCTGTCTTTGACTCTCTTCTTTTTATACACCAATAACATACCTACTTGCAACCTTGCTACTTGCTACATCCAACAACACCCATTCTTATGTAGATGAAACTCTTCATTCCTTCCTAACTTTCTCTGACCATGCATCACCCACATGCAACCTAGACACCTCAAACTAATATTGATTCCATAAACGAAGTCCTCCAGACCATCCTGTAATAAGGTCATGCTAACCTTGTCTCTTTTAATAATAAAAATGCTCAAACATTAACTCATATCAAGAAAACTCCACTGCACCATACCCCCACTAAACACGAGCAACACTCAGCTAGAGCCCTTACAGTCACTTCAAATTATGAGTCTCACTATTACTGAGGGTCTCTCCTGATGAAAGCACATCCTTGGCATAGCTAGGCCTGCATTCCAGACACTGGCCCTTCTCTTCGGGACTAGAAATTATTTCAGCATACAACAACTACTGACACTCTACCAGGCTCAAGTGATGCCCACAATGGAATATTGCTCTTACATCTGGGACAATGCTGCTGCTATGCACATAGACATCCTAGGCTGCATCCAGAGAAGGGCTGCTTGACTAGCAGGAAATCAATCATTAATGAACATGCTCATGCTTCTGGCCCACATGCATGTTGTCTCTTCTTTCTCTCTTTTCTATCACTACTATAATGGCCTCTGTTTCTCAGAATTGCCTGGTCTTATACCTCCACTATACTGGAAGCCCAGACTCACTCATCTTTCTATCTCTTTTCACTCTTGGTGCATCTTCATGCAAACACTATTCCAAGTCCTTTCTCCTTAGAACATTAGCCCTCTGGAATCTTCTCTCTGCCAGTGTCTATACTACAAATGTTGACTTGCAACATTTTAAATGGAACGTTAATAACATTAAGTTCACCAGTCTTGGAGGGTCAGCAAAGGCTATGGACATTGCCCCTTCCTCTTGATTCAACCAGTAAAAATAATAGCCTTTACAGAATTATGTAGTTAAATTTACATTTCTTCAGTGCTTTCATAATTAGATCAAACTTTTCCATCTAAGTTATCTGCCACAGACAAACTTCCTATCCAAGATAAGATATGACTCATGTCTAATTCATGCTAAAGAAGGCAGAGTTAAGGACTAGTTCTATAGAACCTTGTAGAAAAAGAGCAAAGACAATATTGTCATCATCATCATTGTAACCAGTGGCTCAGGAACGAAATTTGCTTAGGGGGTGCAAACCCAGGTCCAAAATTTTTTACAAATTTGGTCTTGTTTTTTTTTTCTGTTATTTATTTTTGTGATTTGTTCTTTGAGAAGGAACCTAACTTCAAGGTACTTTTTACACATCACTTTTTTATTCACGGTTTTGTAAACCTGAGTAAAATAAGTAGGGCTGCAAATTTTGGTTCTGCACTCCGCAAAAATTCTAGGGGGTGCACTTGCACCACCTGCACCCCCTGTTCCCGGGCCCATGATTGTAACATTTAACATCCATTTTCCATGCTGGTATGGATTGGACAGTTTGGCAAGCTGCAGAGCTATGTCAAGTTCCAATGTTAGCTTTGGTATGATTTCCACAGCTGGATGCCCTTCCTACTACTTTTCAATGTGTACTGGGTGCTTTTTTCATACCACTGGTACATTGAGATTGCCATGCAACTTGCAAGACAGAAAAAGACAGGTAAACAAGCTCTCTTGACTAAGTGGAGGAAGTAGCAGAGAGGGAGTATGTAGCTTTATGCCAGGTGTTGAGCGGCTAAAGTATGATAGAGAGGGACACACAGGTGTCTTGTTATAGACAAGATACATGACTACACCATATTATATAAAGGAGGGTGTGAGGTGCTGAGAGGAAGATAAAGATATGTGAGCAGCAATAGAGATTTTAAGGAAATTTATCTGTATAGAAATGATACTCAGTAAAGTAGTTAGCAAATAAGAGACAATGCAGAGTTGAGAGAATATTTTAGTCTGTCTGAAGACATGATCACCTCTCTAGTGCTGGTACCATGATAAAATACATCCAATACACTCTGTACAGTGGTTGGTGTTGGGAAAGACATGTAGTTTTTGTAACTATATCAAAAAAGGCAAAGTTTTTTTAAGTGAGACACGGGCATCTGACCTGCTTAGAAAAGCAGTAAGTCTGAATAAGAATTGACTTGGATCGCAATGACTTCAACCTATAAGCGTGGAAAGCAGATATAAAATGTGGTGTTGGCAGTTATGATGATGATGAATTTGATGATTTGAAGATGTACCGATTGAAAATGAATGGTATAAAAGTGAATGGCATAAAAGATGAGGTTACATCAAATATGAAAATCAGTTTTATGCACACTAGTCTGTAACTTAGTTTAAATTACAGTATTATTATTTTTAATGTTTAAGTGGAGATGAGTAATGTCTAAGCATGTGCAGACTTTCCCAGGCTGGTGTGGCTGAAGTAATTTAAACTCAAGTTTCAATTTCAATTTCAGCAGGCTAAAAGGGGTCCCCTACACAATCATTTGATTTGCTAGAAATAGAAGCCAAGTCTCTCTAAAATTGTACACAACCATCTGAAGAAAAAAGGACACTTTGAATAATGTAGTCCCACATACTTTACCTTTGAATAATAAGAAGGGATCTCTATACAGTCGTTTGATCTGCTAGAAATAGTAACCAAGTTTCTTGTAGCTATACATACTCTCTGTCTGAATAAAAGATGTCATTGGTCACAACTGAAATACTTTAAAACATAGGTCTGTTTGATCAGGGCCAATCTGGGTTTGATTATTTGAATGTTTTCTCTCTAGTGTCTTAAAAAGTTTTGAAGTTAAATTTTTTATTCACTGGCTCAAACATGCCACTCATTTTAACACCATCACTCAGTCCTCTTGAGTCTTTAGTAGAGCCTGCTCTATTGTAAGCATCTAAACCAACCTCCTGGTCAGTGTTACCAGATCAATTTCATAAAAAGCTGCACAAAATATTTTGGCAGGCATGGCTATGTGATTAAGAAGTTTGCTTTGCACCTACATGGTTTGGAGTTCAGTCCTATTGAACAGTACCTTGGAAAAGTATAGCCCTAGGCCAAACAATGTCTTGTGAATGAATTTGGTAGATGGAAACTGTATGGAAGCCTGTTGTGTATGTGTGTATTTGTATTTGTCCTCCCACTTCTTGACAATCAGTATTGCTTTGTTTACATTCCCAGATAGTGTGTTTTTACACCTTTTACCATAAGAGAGAATTTTTCTCCCTGGTAACTGCAGTGAATTCGTCTTTAGAAGTTGAAATATGCCACAAACATATTTTAACTGCTCTAAAGTTCACTCATGCCAAAACACTGCTTGGTGCTGATACTACTGAAAACACATACGTACACAGACACACACACACACAAACACATACACACACACCCATATATCATCATCATCATCATCATCGTTTAACGTCCGCTTTCCATGCTAGCATGAGTTGGACGATTTGACTGAGGACTGGTGAAACCGGATGGCAACACCAGGCTCCAATCTAATTTGGCAGAGTTTCTACAGCTGGATGCCCTTCCTAATGCCAACCACTCAGAGAGTGTAGTGGGTGCTTTTACGTGTCACCCGCACGAAGGCCAGTCAGGCGGTACTGGCAATGGCCACGCTCGAAATGGTGTCTTTTATGTGCCACCCGCACAAGAGCCAGTCCAGGGGCACTGGCAACGATCTCACTTGGCTTGCAGGGTCTTCTC
>NC_068998.1:19651160-19653060 GCF_001194135.2 Octopus bimaculoides | reverse complement strand
GCTTAATTTAATTCGTCCTTAGTCGAAAGACACCTGTTGTTATGTTCTGTTATTTGTATTTGTGTAACATACTCCGTTTTTTTCAGTCCGTGTTTTCGTATACATTCGCTGCTTTCTTCCAAGGAATCTAATGCTCTTAGCTTAGTTTTCCCTTGGGGCTGGCCAGATTGGAGCAGTCTTAAGTATAACCATCTGAAATTGCAAAGATAATCTGGGACTTGACCGAGGAAAGAAAACTCCAAATGACCCGTCCTTGTTTTCTTTGTATCGTCTGTCTGGATGTTTTGTTGTCACTTTTTTTTGTATCACTTAACTGTCTGGATGTTTTGCATTCTTGTCCCATTTTGCATTTTATATATATATATATATATATATATATATATATACATATAAAATTTCAGGATTCAAGTGAATCAGGTACTTAAATAGTAAAGCACCAAGGTCAGGTTGGTGATATCGCTACTGTGTAAAACAGTAGTTCCCAAAGTGGGCGATATTACACACCCCTGGGGGCAGTGGAAAGTTTCAAGGGGGCATTGAAGAAAAGTGGGGTGACAAAGAATTTCTAGTTATGAAATTCAATTTCAAAATGCGAAAATATCCTCTGCAGATTGACACCCTGGAAAGCTTCAAGCATTGCAGTCCTAGAAAAGCTGAAAGTCCAAAGACACATATTGTTGAGAATTGAGTTCACAAAGCTATCGTATTTTGGACATACAAAGTCAGAGACATTTATGGACTGACAGCATCAAGGAATGGATTAGAAAGGAGAGCCTGGTTGAGTGTATGCATGCAGCACAACATAGAGGTAACTGGAGAGTCTTGGCAAGCCAGTCCCTAGACACAGGGAGGGCACCTGGTTGTTGACTGATGCCTGATGATGATGAGAGAAGTTATGTAAAAAAAACAAAATTCTAATAACTTTCAAAGTTTTTTGCTTAAAGATCTAAAGTATTCCTGAAGTTGTAGCAAATTGTATGTTCTATTTGATATGACAAAAAGCACTTACAATGTTGATAAAAGCTTGTAAACACAACTCCTTTCCAGTAATATTAGAAAAATATATCATTACCTTCTTATGTCTAATTTTCTATGCTGGCATGGGTTTAAACAGGTCCAGTTTTGGGGCAACATTCTATAGCTGGATGCCTTTCCTATTGCCAATCTTTTGGATTGTCTCTAATGATATACAGTGATACTGTGCACCGATTCTCAAAATCTCATATGGACAGTAGCTAGAATACACAGCAACTAAAATATATACCCCTGCTGTATTTAGCATGTCATATAATTGACAAGCTATGAATTGTTTGAAAGACCAAATCAGTTATGCAAAACATAGACAAAACCAAGAAAAAAAATGTAATATTCACACTGATAGGTAAATATCAAAACAATTTCATTCAGATATTTGTGGCTATTTCAGTTAATACGCTGATAACATGTTTAGAGAACTACTTCCTTTATTTTCATTTAAGTTTATGATTTAATACTAGGTCAAATATTTCTGTCAATTGTATAAAGGTATGGGAGAAGGATACACAGTAAACCTAGTTTGACTTATTTTTAAATTTAGTTTAAAAAAGAAGGTAGTTGTCACAACTCTTGTCTTCTTGTCTAGTGAGGTCAATGCGTAGAGTCTTATACACACACACACACACACATAAATAATGGAGAGATTGTACAAAATGTATAAATGGATGATGAGTAAAGCACCAGCACAGTTTCGATTGCCTGTTGTTATCTGTAGATTTACTACAGGAACTTTGTAGTGGCAGTTGGGGTAACAGTATTAATAAAATAAGAGATGGAATGTGTAATAGACATTATTTTATTGGGTACAACACATGATATATATATATATATATAAATATATATATATATATATATCATCATCATC
>NC_068998.1:19647893-19650126 GCF_001194135.2 Octopus bimaculoides | reverse complement strand
ATATATATATATATATATCATCAGTAAATCATAAATCCAAAAGAGAAGCACACTCTAAGTAACCCCATAGATCGGCCATAACTATCTTTATCTAATACATACATACATGCATACATACATACATGCATACATACATACATGCATACATACATACATGCATACATACATACATGCATACATACATACATGCATACATACATATAAAAGATGGAACTTTTTCAAATTTATGTTTGAAAAGAAAAGATTGAAAGTAAGGGAGTTGAGAGGGTTGTAGTTTAGGTATGAGCTGCAGGGAGTGAGACATGGCAGGGGTGGCCTGAGAAGATGTGATTACATCACATCATTTGTTTGATCAGAGTTGATCTGAGATCAGCTCTAATCTAAGCAGATTTATGAATGGAGCAGTTCAATCATGATCTATGATCATGCCTTATTTTCAGATAATGTATCCAGAACTGCTTGTGTACATTGTGTTCTATTTTTTAAGATGGTAAGGTGTAGTTTTGAGTTTAGAAGTTTTGCTGCTATTTCTAGCAGGTCAGGCGTCCACATAGAGGTTTTATGCTGGTTTGGGATCTCTTGTTTTACTATAGATAGTAAGTATGTGATTTATTAGATGAGAAAAGCAGAAGCTTATGCATCAGTGATAGAAGAGGCAAATGGCAACAAACCTCCGTGAATGGGATGATAGTGTTTTAGTGTGAAAGATTACTTAAAATTTGGGATGCCTTTTATAGATACCCTCAAGAATGTTCACGTGTGTGTGTGTGTAGTTGCAGTAATGTTTAAGATAGTGATCGGTAATCTTATGTGAGGTGCACATAGGCCCCTTATAGAGTATTAATGACTGTTTGGGGCAGAATTGTTTTGTGGCCATACAGAGTACAGACTTTACAATGTAGTCTTGGCAATGCTATAGATGTAAAGGAAAGGAAATGGTGGGGTTATCACATGACAGCTTATCATTTGTAGAGAGTGAGAATATTTTTCTTGTTGTTCTTGACTTCAGGTGAAAGGAGGTGTGGGTGGGAGTTAGGCGAGGGAGGAACAATATAGAGTATATGAAAATTGATGTTATTTAACTGTTATAGGTCAGACCTGACTTTACAGATCTACTATGAAAGGCATTCTAATAATAATCATCCTGTCTTCTTTTTTCTAGTCTATTATATGTAGCACTAACTCATTATCTAATGTGTTCTAACTAGCTTTTTTTTAGGACAGTAGGGCAGGATTCAAATAGTTCTTGTTCATTTTTGTTTTGTTTTTTATCCTAGCCCACCATCCTGAAAAGAGGAAGGACACATTGACACTACCTGAGACTCCTTCTGTGTCAATATGGAATTGGTGCTTTTCTATAGGTGCAGGTGTGGCAGTGTGGCTAAGAAGCTTGCTTCCCAACTGGTCTTGGTGTGGTCTCGGGTTCTATCCTACTTCTCAGCACCTTGAGCATGTATCTTCTACTGCATCACAAAGCCTATGTTAGTCGATGAGCAAATGAATAAACTTGCAAAATAATTGGTGGGTTGATCTTTCTTTTGCGGTACCAGGGTGTATAAATAATAAGAAAATAAAACTAGTACTTAAGTATAACTGGATTCACCAATAGGTCTAGAAAAAGAATATTACTTATGATTTCGTAAACATTGCTTGTTAATATTTATCTAAAAACATACCCCAACATCAAGCTTTACACTGCAAAATGGTATGATTCTAACTTATTAAGCCTTCTTTCCTCATCTCAAGGCCCTGTTCTTTTGCCAGTTCTCAAGTGGTTTTATGTGGATCTTTCTCAATGACAGTCTTTAATTGACCATCATCGATGACAGACGGGTGTCCACTATGCTCACGATCTTCAAGGTTTAGGTCTCCACTGTGAAATTGTTTAAACCATTTTCGAGCTGACCACTCACCAGTCATTTCCTCACCAAATGTTTCATTGATATCACAAGCAGTTTCAGCTGCTTTACGTCTTTTTCTGAAGTTGAATAGCAAAATTGGTCAAATATCGCACTTTGACAATTCCATTTCACATGATTGTAACAACAGTGAAAAAAATATCTAAGTTAATTTATTGATGCATTTGGGCAAGTCTATGTCTGTATTATCAGATAATTGCAAAAAAATGATTTTAAAAAATTCAAAACTCTGCAAAAATCTAGTACGAATTCTTCCTGGTTCAAAACATTGCTTACTTTTTACTCAGCCTAATATATATATATATATATATATA
>NC_068998.1:19642951-19647426 GCF_001194135.2 Octopus bimaculoides | reverse complement strand
AGCACCCACTACACTCTCTGAGTGGTTGGCGTTAGGAAGGGCATCCAGCTGTAGAAACTCTGCCAAATCAGACTGGAGCCTGGTGTTGCCATCCGGTTTCACCAGTCCTCAGTCAAATCGTCCAACCCATGCTAGCATGGAAAGCAGACGTTAAACGATGATGATGATATATATATATATATATATATATATACAATGGGCATCTTTCAGCTTCCATCTACTAAATCAACTCACAAGGCTATGGTTGGCCTGAAGTTATAGCAAGTCACTTGCCAAGGTGCCATGCAGTGGGACTGAACCCGGAACTATGGGGTTGGGAAGCAAGCTTCTTACTACACAGCCACATTCCTGCACCTATATGTGTGTGCATACACACTCACATATATATGTGTGTGTGTGTTTACCTTTGTCTTGACATTACATGGTGGTTGTAAATGAGCATCGCTGTTATACAAGTAATGTTGTTTGTTTCCAGTCTTCAGTGGAAAATATGGGAGATATTAACTTACTTGGAAACAGGTGAGGGTAGGTAATGTTGATGATGATGATGATGATACACATGTTCACTCCTTGTACAGTTACCAAGTACTTGGTGACAAGGTCTGATAACATTTTCACCCACCTGCATATTATGGGCAGGTCAAAATTTCTTGTAGAAAATAAACATCTGACCAAACAAAGACAGTATGGCTGTCTTTTTGCTGTCACTGATGTTAATAGAGAGTGATGCATGCGATTTGCAGGACATTGCTGAAGAACTAATCAAGAACTCACTAATAATACATTCCTACAGACACTACAACATAGATATACATAGCTTGACCATACAGCAGAAAACTTTATTGACAAGCTTTGTACAGACATGAAATTTTGCCCTGCAGATCTAAATGCTAAGTAGGATTGTGATGAAAGACATGGCTAAATCTGAGCAGGCTCAACCAAATGAGGTAGGATATAATAAATAATTGGCTACTCTTCCTTACGTGCGCCCCCATCCCCTCCACACACACACACACACACAGGGCTAATACCACTCTTTACCTTACAGGTAAAGTGACCACATAAAACTTCCCTTTGGCTTTGTTGTATGAAAGTTCTTCCTTCTTGATATGTGAACGAAATTAGATTCTCATGACTGTGTTTTGGTTCTGTCAAAGGAAGTATGGTTGTTCTAACTCTATTGCAGAAATTTTCAATGTCTCTGTTCATTGATGCTTTATGGTAGGTCTATGTTGTGTATGGATGAGGTCTATGTGTAGAAGGTTAAGGTAAAGAGTGGTATTAGCCCTGTGTGTGTGTGTGTGTGTGGAGGGGATGGGGGCGCACGTGCATGTGTGCACGCACACGTGTGTGTGTGTGTGTGTTGTGTGTACATATGTGTGCTGTGTGTACATGTGTGTGTTGTGTGTACATATGTGTGTTGTGTGTACATGTGTGTGTTGTGTGTACATGTGTGTTGTGTGTACATGTGTGTGTTGTGTGTACATGTGTGTGTTGTGTGTACATGTGTGTGTGTGTGTGTGTGTGTGTTTAGAGTTAGTGAGAAGCAGGTCATTAATGTACAGATTGAGGAGTATGGGAGGCATAATTGAATAGTGGAATGCTAGACAGGTGTGTCTGCAAGATTGGTGAAGAGAGCGTTGATGGTGTCAGATTATTGTTTACCTCTAGGTCAGCCTTGACCAAGCAGGTATATGACCAAAAGCATTCCCAGCAGTTATTATCCTGTCTATATGCAGGAAATCCAGGAGCACATTATTTTGCATGTCCTTTTCTAAGAAAGTAAGGTGTTATCTGATGGAAATTCAGCTATGTTTTTTAGCAGGTAGGACAACAGTATAAAGGCTCCCTCACTGGCCTAAAGAGTGTGAAGTGGGGGAAGGAAGTAGAGTCAGTTGGAGCTTCTAAGTTGAAGCTTTGCTTAATAGCTCTGATGTAAGACATGAATGAAATCTTCTGATGTCAAAGACAGGTCAAAGACAGGTCAAAGTCAAATGCTGTAATGCTGGTGAGCAGCAGGTTATATGATTCAGATTATTTCTCTTATCAATAATATTGATTTCCTTTTAGACAAGGTACAAGGCCAATTTCTGTTTATTTTATCTTTTATTTATTTTAGTCATTGGACTGTGGCCATGCTGGGGCACTGCCTTGAAGGGTTTTAGTGAGACAAATCAACTCTAGTACTTTTTTAAAAAGCCTGGTGCTTATTCTGTCAGTTGCTTTTGCCAAAGCACTAACTTATGGAGGATGAAAACAAACCAACACCAGGAAAAAGTCCTCAGGAAAAAGCAGTGAATGTATAGCACTCAAAAAATAGTAAATTGTAGTTGGCAAAAATGTTAATCGTGACACTTTCTTCCAAAATCCAGGAAGTTGTTGAGATGCTTGAAAAAGTGGTAGTCGGTAGGCAAGAGGTCTGGTGAGTATGGCAGATGAGGCAGAGTTTCATAGCCCAATTTGTTCAACTTCTGCAGGGTCAGTTGTGCGATGTGCAGCCGAGTGTTGTCATGGAGAAGAATTGGTCCTTTTCTATTGACCAATGCTGGCTGTTGTTGTCGGAGTTTCTTTGCTGACAGTACTTCTCTGCCATAATAGTTTCACCTGAATCCAAAAAGTTGTGATGGATGAGACCAGCTGCAGACCACCAAACAGTCACCATGACCTTGTTTTGGTGCAAGTTTGGCTTCAGGAAGTACCATGGAGCTTCGTCGGCATCCAACCACTGAGCTGAGCATCACCGGTTGTCGTAAAGAATCGACTTTCCATTGCAAGTCACAATCCAGTCGAGAAATGGGTCATTTTTGTTGTGTAAAAGAGTAAAAGAAGGGAAGATGACACTTCAAAACGGTGTTTTATTTTGGTTGTCATTCAATTCGTGTGGCACCCATTTCTCAAGTGTTTTTGTTTTTCCAATGTATTTCAAGTGGTTGGAAATTGTCGTATACATTACGTCTAATTCAGAAGCAAGTTCTTGAACAGTTGTGCATGGATTGGCTTCCACTAAGGCTCTTAGTTCAATGTTGTCAACATCCGATGGCCGACCACTCCGCTTATCATCTTCAAAACTCTTGTCACCATTATGAAATTTCTTGAATCACAATTGTGCTGTACGTTCATTAGTGGTTCCTGGGCCAAATGTATCATTGATATCACGAGCTGTTTCAGCAGCTTTCCGGCCTAGCTTGAACTAGAATAAGAAAATTGTGTGAATTTGCTTTTTGTCCATGTTGTATTCAACATTCCAGAAAAAATGGCCTAATTACTCAAAAAGAAAAAGGGTAACACAATTAGATAGAGAAATGCTTCAAAAACCAAGATGATGCCAAACACGCCTTCAACGACTTCATCGCTACCAGAACGTAGGATTTTTATGCTACTGGCATAAATAAACTTGTTTTGTGTTGGCAAAAGTGCGTTGGTTCTGATGGTGTTTATTTCAATTAATAAAGTTTTGTTTGAGCCGAGATATGTGCATCTGAATTTAAAGGTTAAAAGCCGCAAGAACTTTCTTGACAACCTAATATATATATATATATATATATATATATATATATATATTGATAGATAGAGATAGAGAGAGAGAGAGAAAGAGAGAGAGAGAGAGAGAAAGAGAGAGAGAGAGGAAGAAAGTCAGGATGACTGCCGTTTTGCAGCCAACATCATGCAAAAAGTATTTATTTTAGTGTATAATAAATTACTTTACGTGTTACATCCATGCCTTCTGTCCTCTTTGAAAATCATGGCCATGTCATATCACAACACTAAGACAGAACTATTTCGCCTCCATTGGCCTGCTCTCCTTAACATCATGCCAAGACACATAAAAGAAGAAAAAGATCTCATAACATTCAAACAGCTCCAGGATGAATATCTCCAATAAATTCCAGAGAAACCACCTACACTGGATGTACTTCTGCAAACAATAATTCTTTACTCAAATGAGCTAGGTATCCAAAGAATGACTGTAATATGAAAACATCAGTAAATGTGTTTTCCAGTGGTACTTATAAGTTAGTCATGACTTGGATCAATTCTGGCCAAAACTTATCTGAGAGTGTGTGTTAATAACACCTAGGAGGTGCTTTTTCCATTCACCAAAGTGAATGGAGCTATGGCCAAGAGGAACTGATGTCATCAGATTATATCTAAAGTTCATCGGGTGCTTCAACCCTGCACTATAACATCTGTCCGTTGGTGGCCAAATCACTGCTGCACATCTTCTCCTGGTTTCCAGTTTAACTCCTCTCTCTTGCTCCAAAGCCAACAAGAGGCTCTTTCAGCTGCCTCTCCCATCCTGCGCATAGCCACCCTTCATTCCTTTCCTCTCACTCCAATGGCTGTAAGCATCCTCCATGCTGAGTCAGTAAGGAACCCCCAACAGCCAGCCTTGACTGGGAAAAGCCATACCTGCCATCCCTTCTCCCTGCAATGTATATAAATATGTATATATATATATATATATATATATATAT
>NC_068998.1:19620137-19641927 GCF_001194135.2 Octopus bimaculoides | reverse complement strand
CTCCTGTGCGGGTGGCACATAAAAGACACCATTTCGAGCGTGGCCGTTTTCGTGCGGGTGACACGTAAAAGCACCCACTACACTCTCTGAGTGGTTGGCGTTAGGAAGGGCATCCAGCTGTAGAAACTCTGCCAAATTAGATTGGAGCCTGGTGTTGCCATCCGGTTTCACCAGTCCTCAGTCAAATCGTCCAACCCATGCTAGCATGGAAAGCGGACGTTAAACGATGATGATGACAACAGGCTTCCACACAGTTTCTGTCTATAAATTCATTTACAAGGTATGTAGTGGGGCTGAACCAAAACCATGTGGTTGCAAGACAAGCTTCTTAACCACATTTCTTTGCTTAGAATTTGTTGACTAAATTTAACCCTCTATGTATCACTGGTCCATATTTTATACCATCTGCTGCAAGGAGTGAAATGCAAAAGTCAATTACAGTAAATTTGAAGCCGAAAGACTGAAATAGTGGAATAATTACACCTAAACATTGTTCTGTAGTTTTATTTGCAAATTAACTATGGGTCATATGAAGCATCTCATGAATGTAACTCCTGAGCCCCACAAGCTAAATGTTATTATGCTGGCATAATAACATAAAAACATCAGACATATGTATAATGTATTGCTTCGTTGTTCGAGTTGCACCAGTGTTTTGGTTTGTCATTAAATAGGGGTGTGGCATCTAGTTATGTCTGCTGCATAAAATTGGTGCACGTTCACATTAGAATTTTTTTCTTGTAAAAATACTAAAAGCCAACAGCTGTTGCCAAAGTAACTATCTTTTGGGGTGATATAGAATACCAATGAGTGGGTTGTGACGTTTAAAGTTAGAATTAAAGAAGTAGCAGTAGTGGTGGTGGTGGAGAGATTAGTAAGCGTTTGTAACGTTGGTTTAAAGGTGATGTCTGGTTGATAGCTGCAAAGGAAGGTAGATTGGATGACTGTCTGTTGTGAAATAAATAAATAAAAGAACAAACTGAGTAGTTGCTTCGGGTGTTGGCTTGGCGATGCTTTCTTTTCTTTGTTCTTCCCTTTTTTTTTTTTTTTTACACTTATGACAGGTAAACAATCAAAGAGACTGATGCTGTCGGATGTTAGAATTTTTCGCTCGGCAGCCTTTGCACATACATGTGCACCTCTCCAAGACAAACGAGGGCTGACTTGATCCAAGATATTGACGCTAGTTGGCAAAAACTGATAATGTTCAACCGCTGCTAAGCCGGAGCATTTGCAGTGAGAAAAAAAGAAAAAGAAAAAAGAAAATCTCTAAAAAAAAAAAAAAGAAAATCACTAAAAAAAAGGAAAACATTTTAAAATTCAAGTATTTAGCAGATGTTAAAAGATAAAATATAAATCATAATAGTTTTATTACATCTTTTATAAACAAGCACAAAGTCACGAAGTGTTTTGCCCAGGGACAAGAAATAAAAATATTAATAATCGTCACTGGATGCGTAAACGGCACCTTCTCCGCCATCATATCTTTTGGCTGGGCAAACTGATAACATTATCATTATAATTAGTAGTAGTAGTATAATTAATATTATCTGTCATCGTCTAAACCTTTGTTAGTAATATCACGTAGTTGTCTTCTTCAGATGTCTAGCTGGCTGGCTTGAGTTCGGCCGCATCATGTAGTAATATAAGTAAGTACATGATGTCTAGCTCACACGTTTTAGCAGAGTAGGAGAGAGAGAGAAGATAGAGAGAGGGGGAGGGAGAAAGAGAAAGCGAACTAGTGAGCAGGAGCGCATACATAAATTTATAATATAATATATATATACATATATAGCGAAGTCCTAAGAGGAGGGACGGACACTTTGGCTGAGTAGACTGTTAAGTGTGGAGGTGAAGAAAACCAGCCAGCAACCATGGTGTTCGAATCGTTTGTTGTTGAGTTAATGAACAAATTTCTCGGCGATTATGTCGAAAATCTGGATAGATCGCAGTTACAACTTGGAATATGGGGCGGTAAGTGAAGATAAACCTTACTTTCTTTTTAATTTAACCCTTTTGCGGCTTTCATTTGTATACACACATACACATTGTATGTATATATATATGAATATATACACTGCTCGGATTGTAGTTGGTATGCATATTATCGTGTTTCTAGGCTCAACTATCAACATACATAAGGTTCCATTTTCGAAAATAATAATACGTTCCCCGATACTGCAGCTCTTCTAGTAATTTCCCTATCGTAACCCCATATTTTTCACTATTCCCTTGCATTTATTTGTCGCAAGAGTATCTCTATTATTGTTTCGAAAAATCCTCATATCATGTACATTTCATGAATTTATTGCTCTTTTTTGTTTATTTATTATTATAAGAAAGTATATGGAAAACATTTTGGTTTGTATGAGTTTATATTAATAATGATAATAAACGATATTAATAATATGATTGTTTTGCGTCACCTGCCTAAAAAATATAATCTAAATATATTGAATATTCATAGAAGAAAGCTGAAAATATGCCGGAGTCTTGTTTATTTTATTAGAAAACCTCCCCCTTTTCGTCTACTTGACAATGATTCGCTTTCACTATTTCACTAATATATATAATAGGTATATACACATATATACATAGTGTGTGTGTGTATATCTATCTACCTGCCTATCTATCTATCTATCATTGATCTATCTATCTATCTATCTATCTATCATTGATAGACAAATAGATATAAGTTAACATCTGTCTTGAGTCTAAAGGCTTGTTAGGCTGGAGTATGTCCCTAGTTTCCAATGTTTAAGCGATTCAAAATATAAGAATCTCTGCTGAACAGGATACAAGCCCATCGCAAGATCAACCCCCTAATTGCTGCTGGTACCCACGCATATGCACGCACGTAGACAAATTCTCTCACTCTGTATATGCATGTGTATGAGTCTATATATATATATATATATATATATATATATACACACACATACTTTTGTTATATATATTATTTAGCAGAAGTAACAGGGTGATTAAAGTTCCAAGAGTTTCGTGCATTGGCACTTATCAAGTTTGATAAGCGCCAATGGACGAAACTCTCGGATCTTGAGTCACTCTGTTACTTCTGCTAAGCATTAATAAAAATACACATATACTTATATTTTGAGTAATATTTTGCCTGTTTGCATTATCATACCGATATATGTATATTATGTGTGACTATATATGGTCTTGGAGTACCAGTTTATAGGAACATGGTCAAGCCACACATATATGTCTATGAATATGTGTGTATATAAATGTGCATAGGTATGTATGTGTGTGTGTGTATATATATTGAACGAATAAATACATCGTAGAGTGAAGAATTTAATCTTGCAAGGTACAAGGCGACTCCACTTAGGTTGGTACCATGATAAAATCCACTGAATATTCTCTGTAAAAGTGGAAATGAAACATCGGTGTCGTAAGATCCTTCTAGTCTTGTCGACATTTCAATCCTTCTAGTACTGGTGCCATAATAGAATAAACCCAGACATTCTGTAGAGTGGTTGGTGACAGGAAGGGCATCCAGCTATGGAAAGGAAGTCAAAAGAAAAAAAGAAATGAAGCATATGAATGAAGTGTGTGGTCCTCCAAACCTTTCCAAGAGAACAATAGCTCTTGAATAAGAAGTGACACGAGTTGTGATGACTTGCCTAATCCATGTGAGCATAGAAAGATGTAAATGATAAGATGATATTATATATGTGCGTGTGTATGCATATGTATGAAAATGTAAAGATTATGTATATATACACCTATGTATGAATATATATATATACTTATGTGCATGCGTGTATGTATGTGTTTGCATATGTGTGTATATGTCTATACATATGTGTATGCATATGTTTGCATATATGTATGCATATATTTATATGCGTATAATATATACATGCATACACATATACATGCATATGTATATATTCATATGCATGCATGTATATATATATATGCTTGCATATGCATGTGCATATATGTGTATGTATGTATATAAGTGTGTGTGTATAAATAAATAAATAAATAAATGTGTGTGTGTGTAATGTATGCGCTGTGACACACACACACACATCACTAAGTGCATGACAATATTCGTGTAAAGTAATATTAGACACATGCACTATCGTGGTACACTTTATAGGTCCTTTTTGTCTGCCAACTAATTATTATATACCTTAACGGTATATTTAACTTTATGCTACATATTGTTTTCTACTAACTACTGCATTGCGCTATGGTTGTGTGTGTGTTCGTGCTGGTTGTACGTTTGGTTGCATGCATTTGTGTGATTATATAAGTGAATATAATGTACATTATTTTCTATATTTGCCAAAGACGTACATTAGTGTGAGGAACATGATTTTATACTACAATAACATCATTATAGTGATTTTATATTGATTTCTTATATGGGCACAACATTTCAGATTTATGAGATAGGTAATACGGGAATGGGTAACTAGAATCCTGTATTTTCCTACAAAATATGAAAAAAGAAAATTTAATAAATTGTTCGTTATGCATGTGTCGCACAATTGTAATACTTGTCTCTAATTTCATTTACATACATTTTAGACATTCAATGAAAATTCCCTACTACCTCTTCCACCAAATATATAATTGCATTTTGACTGCAGTTTGTTGTCAATAAATCTTTGAAGCGTCAGTAATTGATAGTTATTGCCTGTTGTTTAACTCTGGGTCAACACTACTTGAGTAGATCTGTGATCAGAGGTAGCTTAGCTATATTTACGTCACCATGTTAGGACCATGTAGAATTACTTTATCTAATTTTTGTTTATTTTGGATTTTAAGGTATGGTTTGAAGGAGATTTGACTGCTATTTCTAGCAGATCGAACACCAGCATAGAGGTTTCTGCCCTGGCTGTTGTTAGTGCTGATATTTCTGTCCTTGAAGCAATTATTTGTTTGTCCCAATGTTCGTTTAGCCCACCCCATACTAAATAAATAAACTATCTTGTTTGTTTCCATTATCACTTTCTTGTGTCTGACCGCTTTCTTCTTTTCTCTTTCTTCACCCCGAATAAGTTTTTTTTCTCTTGCTACACGTTTACCTGCCGGTTACATACTTCCTTACTAAAATAGCTCATTTATATATATATATATATATATATATATATATACGCACACGCACACACACGCGCGCGCGCATTCAGACAAAAAATGGAAGCTGGTAAAAACTTTCTGATTGCTTTTTTTTTTTTTTTTTTTTTTTTTAAAAAAAGCTCTTTTCGTTGCAAGCCATCAATTGCTGATACCGTACCTACTTGCACGCACTATTCACACACACAGAAGTGTGTGTGTTGTACGATATTATTTAATAGTTTTGTTCATATTCCACCCCACAAACTTTTGCTTAATGTCGGTTAATAACTCTATTAAAGAAGAATAGTCTATTATAATTACCAAACTTGTCTAAAGAAGCATCTACAAGCAGACAAATTCTTTACTCCCGGCTTATATATCATTTCGTTTCAAGCTATAAGTATTATAGCTGTTTTCACTATAAAACTAGGCGAAAAATTGTTTGTTTTGCACTCTGAAGTTGCCGGCTAGTTCACTTTTCTTTTAAGATTAAAAAGAAAAAAGTTGCTTCTTCTGCAGTCTAAATTAAGTCATTTCCTGCATTTTTGACACTAAATTTTAACCCACAAATTTCAAGATATATTCTAAGTAGACATTTATTTATTTCTACCTATCGGACTATTATTATGCAAGAAGACCCAACTGTCTTGCATATGATGTCAGTTGTATTAAATAAATGAAAAGGTAAATTTGTCCTCAACTAATTTGGTTAAGCCTGTAATGACAGTGGTGACTATGGTGGCGAGTTGGTTAAACAATTTGGTTGTAGGGTATCAATGAATATTTAATCTTTATGCAGTATATTTAAGCTAAACCACTCTGATCGCCCTTCTATACTCGTAGGAGGCTTTCATTCAATTCGACATGCTAGCGAAGAAAATATTAGTCAGTTGTACAATATTTGCTGCAGGCTGCCGCAGTGAACTCTAACCACCCCGATTCCACTCTTTTACAGCTGGGTGCAGCTGTCTGTTAAGCGTTGGCTATGGATACAGTCAGTATACAGCACAGGTCACAGATTACTGACTACCGGTTCTTCGTCTGTAAAGCATATGCTAATGTGATTATGGGGAACCACTATGCGGTTGCTGAGTTAACACCGGTGATTTGACAGCAGCGGGTCACAGCTTTTTTTCTACTCTGTGACTCTAATCTTACACGACCTTAGCTTTTTAAATACTAAAATAGAAAAAAATTTCTATAAACTTAATAAATCAACATTTGATACTTTTATTTCAAATATTCCTCAGTTTTTTTGGTAGTCATTTTCCCATTTTGTAGGCCTATGGCGTATTGTATAAAATTCACGAACTTCCTAACATTTTATCCAATATTTCGAAGTGAAAGATTCTGTATTCGTGATCCATAGGTTTGGGAACCGCTGCTTTAGAAATAACATTCTCGTCTATTTTAAATCACACCACACCGTCTCAAAGAAGAATAAATTAGACAACATAGTCCTTGAAATTCAAAAAAGATCAGATGTCTTTGATCATAAGGGCGACTCGATCTGGTTTGACCAAGCTCGCCCCATCCTCGATGAAACCCACCATACCGTATATCTTAACCACTAACATGCCCTATTAGTTTTCTTTTTCATTTTCCATTTCAGAGTTATTATTTATATTTGTAAATTAAATATTTTATGATTAATTAATTTCATCTAGCTGTTACCCTTATTGTTTTTTTTAGTCCTGATGCCGTCAGCTCATTCATTAACAATGTCGCATCTTAGCATTCTTTTGTGCAATGCGAAAAAAAAAATTAATGAGTTCTTTTGAAAATATTACTTGCAATAGATATTTATTTCTCAGATTTTATTTCTTTTATATTTAGATTACTTTACTGAAAAGTTTGGTTTCCTTTAATGATGGTATAATAACCATAGTTACTATCTTAAAACTTTCACTTTAGTTTGAAAGTGTGTGTAGCAGTGGGAAGTAGTAAATATACTTGATCACTTTCTGTCATTGATTTTTATTATTGATGTCTTTCTCATTAGTCATTTTTTTATGCTTTGTCACTGTTAACATACACAGATGTGTGTGTATGTGTGCATACATGCATCTATGCATTATTTCTGTTTATTATTATTTTGACTGGTAGCTTGGTGTGAAAAGGATAATGAGCTAGATTGTATTACAGTATCACTTTCCTGCACCTCTTTTCAATTACATATTTCTATTGGAAAAATAGATTTGATTTTATTATATATTTCACGATTACATACATATTGAATAGTTGTTTAGGTTGCTTGTATAAATGTGTTATTTCTAGAACATCTGGTATTAGTTTCCAATCCATTTTATTGATTTTTGAATCAAAATTATGTTTAAAAACACATGTCAGGAAAATTATTTTTTTATAGCAATTATTAATATATTCATTATCATATAGATACAGTTTAATTTTCCTTCTCTGTGTTAAAATCATTCTAATAAGCTTCTGGTTAATTTCAGTGAATGTAAAATTGTTTATATTCTGAAGGTACCAAAGGATACAAAAGTCCAGTGTTTAAGATTACAATATATATTAAGCTCTAATGAATCCCAGAATTTTAGTTAATTCATTACATCTATACAAGATATCTAAACTGCTGCTAATGCTGCACTAATTTTACATATGAGAATCTGTTGTTATAGTTAGGTCAGCTGGCACCATCTTTGGAATCTTGGATTAAAAGTGATTATATAATCATCATCGTTTTATGTCCTCTTTTTTAGGCCATTCTGAGTTGGATAGGACTTTTCCAAGCAGTGTTTTTTGATGGTTCAATGCCAACTATTTTAGTTGCCTCTAACAGTACACATTGGATACAAGTTAGCATGTTGGATTGTTGGTTCTTAAAAGATTCTTGTTACGTTCCATGTGGTTACTGCCATTTGTTTCGTTATTACACTGTTGCAGTGTATTCGTTTATCTATAAGGATATAACATCTGGCGACGAGGATCGTTCGAAACTCACAATGGTTATCTGACAATTTCTGCGTCATGAATAACCTATTAGCCACAGTGATACAGGTTTAAGAGAAGCAACAGGTACAACTACAGGAGTTGCAAAAACAAATTCTACAACAGCGACAATTAATTGAGTTACAATCGACAAAGTCTGAAAATCCAGTAAGTGCATTTACGCCAGACGGCGTGGCTAATGCAATTTCTGAATTTACATATAATCCAGAGGAGGGTATTAAATTTTCCATGTATTACAGAAAATACGAGGAAATTTTAATGAGTGCAAGTCATGGTCGGAGGAGCAGAAAGTAAGGCTTTTTTTACTATGCAAGGTAACTCCTGCCGAATATGAACGTTACTGTAACTTTATTCTGCCCAAAAAGTCAAGTGAGATTGGTTTCCAAGAAACTGTTGAATTGAAGTTGGGGGGATGTTATCGCCTACGCCGGAGTAATCAACTGTATAGGCGAAAATTTCAAACTCCAGGAACTCACTTAGGATATGTTCAAAGGATATGTTCATGCAAGGACTTGTAACACCTGAAGATAGAGAAATTCAGACAAGGGTTCTCTCGAAAATGGAGCAAGCAAACCAAGATTTATCTGTACAGACCATCGCAGAAGACTGTCAGTCTATGATAAATCTTAAACATGATGTGATAAAAATACAAGACAAAAACTGCAAAAATTCAAATGTGTGTCCTGGGAAGGACAATCAAAAATAAGTGTCATGCCCCAATCCGTGTTGTGGTTGTGGAGGCCTACACTACAAAAAGGATTGTCCGTTTAAAAACAAAAAGTGCTATAGTTGTCAGAATCTGCGGCATGAGTTCTCATTGTAGAAGACTAACATGGCTCAAGCACAAAAAGTTCTAAGGTGATTTCAGTGGAGAATGATTGCAATGGAAAAACAAGAAAATTCATGCACGTAAAAATAAATGATGTGAATACCAAATTACAGTTAGATACAGGTAGTAATACTTGATTATAAATGCGAATACTGGGGAAAAAATTGGTAAACCGAGATTACATAAAACAGTAAAAATAACATGTGGTGTAACGAATGATAAATTACATTTCATGGGCAAAACCTGTATTGATCTCACATTTTGAGGAGAGACACGTGAAGCAAAATTATTTGTTGTGGATAATACAATTAATCTGTTTGGCATAGATTGGTTAGAACTAGTCGATTTATGGCACCTCCCCATAAATCTTTACTGCAATAACATAAATGGTTGTCCCATTAAAAACAAGTCTTTGGAAGAACTGAAGAAAATATTGTAAAAAATATTCCTGCAAGTGTTATCAAAGGATTTAGGTTTATACAGAAAGACGGAAGCCTATTTCCAAGTAAGTCTTAACACTGTACCTGTATTTGAAGCAAACAGAAAAGTACTGTTTGCAGCAATTGAAACTGTAAATGAGGTGTTATACAGACTCAAAAAGAGTGGAGTCCTCAAAAAGGTGGTTTACTCAAAGTGGGTGGTACCCACGGTATGTATTAAAAAAAAAAAATTAAGATTAGGCTGCGTGCCGATTTCTCTACAGGATTGAATGACTGTTTAAAAACATACCACCATCCACTCCTAAATGCAGAGGACATTTTTTCAAAGTTAAATGGTGGAAAAATCTTTCCTAAATTAGATCTGTCTGAAGCCCATTTACAGATAAAAGCAGATGAAAAATGTTCAAAGTATTTGACAAAGAATACCTGTAGAGGATTATGCAGAAACACATGATTACCTTTTGGATTAAAAGTGGCACCAGCAATATTCCAGCAAATCATGGATACTATGTTATCTGATTGTGAATTTGCAATCCCATACTTGGATGATATTTTGATCAAGAATAATTCTCATGAACAGCGTGTGGAACACATAAAAGCTGTGTTTAAGAAAATTTAAGTTTTCAGGTTCACTTTGAGTGAAGAAAAATGGGAATTCTTTCTACTCCAAGTTAAGTACTTAGGGCAAATTATTGATAACAGTAGTAGACATCTTGACCCGTTGAGGGCAGACGCAACAAGGAATATGCCTGCACTGACAAATATTCCAAATTTACAAGCATTTCTTGGGCTGGCAAACTACTACCAAAACTACATTCCTAATATGCACAAATTAAGAGCTTCATTGAAAGACTTATTTATTGACTTATTTAAAAAAGAGTAAAGTGGAATTAGCCCCCTAAATGGCAGAACACTTTTGAAGAAATAGAAAAAAAATTCTAATCTCAGACCTGTCGTTAGCACATTATGATCCAGAAATGGACATCATTGTAGCATCTGGTGCTTCCAAGCATGGATTAGGTGCAGTTCTACTTCATAAATATGAAGATGGAAGTACAAAACCAGTGGTTCATGTTTCGTGCTCGCTAAAAACTGCAGAGAAAAGATGTAGTGAAATTGAAAAGGAGGCCCTAGCAATTATTTTTGCAGTTAAAAAATTTCACAGGTTTCTGCATGGAAGTATTCTGTGAAATATTCGATGTACTGGTACCAAAAGTAATACAGTCCTGTAGAACTAGCATGAGAAAAGAAAGCAGACCGAACACCTTGAGATAATGCCCAAGCAAAAGAGATACTGGAAAAAAAAAAAAAAAAAAAATTTCTTTATTCCTTTGGAACACGAAATCTCAAAAGAAGAGATGTATGACGTCCCCTGGTGAGAATGGACTGGACCACTACATAGCAGTCTGAGTGAGGTAGTTCGTGCTAGTTCCACAGTTTGTGTGTTAACAGTTCAAAGTTGTAGTTCAAAGTTTACAGTTCAAGTTAGCATGTTGGATTGTTGGTTCTTAAAAGATTGTTGTTATGTTCCATATGGTTATTGTCATTTGTTTTCGATTATACTGTTATTACACTGTTGCAGTGTATTCAGCATTCTAAATATTGGATGCAATTATATTGGCAGTTTGAGAATATATATATATATATATGCACAAGTTCAATTCCACTTCTTTATTGTTAGTCAATAGAATCGAACCTGTGTTATTTATTATTGGCATAATTACTCTCCCAAGACCCAACAAAATACACACGCACACACTTCTAAATTCCACATATCCTATGTGTGTGCATATATATATATATATATATATATATATATATATATATATATATATATAATAAACTCTAGTCAGTTGTTTAGACATCATGGGCAACAGTTGTTCAGACATCATGGAAGCATTCTTGGGCAGAACACATTGATTCAGCCAGAAATATGTGCTGTTTTGGGAAGAATATCAAATGGGAAAACATAGTAATTTGCTGCTGAAAAGTTGCACATCCTTGTAAATAGAAATAATTATAAAAATTTGTAATTTTGGAGCAAGGCTGCAAGTTTTAGAAAAAAAACCAATACCCAATTAAATAAACTCTAGTACATAGCTGATATTTATTTTATCAATGCCAGAATGATGAACAGTGAATTTGACTTTGGTGGGATTAGAATTGTTTTGTGCATTGCTACTTGTCTTTTATTTAGCTGACATATCAAATCACTAAAAATTTAGGTGCTTCTGTTTTTATCGCTTTTGTTTGTTAAACCCTTTGGCATTCAGATTACTCTGCCAAATGTAATGCATATATATTCGCATTGTTTTGAATTAATCATGCATTATCTCATAGCTTCAAGATTTTGATGATGTGATGGGATTGTTTATGTTTGGAATGACATAGTATGGTAGGAATGAGAGATCAGGTCTAGCTGGTTTGAATATAAAACAAGTAGAATATTTGGGCCAGATATGGTCAGTTTAAATGCTAAAGGGTTAAAGATGTAAGTATATACTACAAAGTATTTAATCTGATCCTCTACTATTTCTTCCATTAAAGATATAAAAGTCAACAATTTTAGATGGAATTGAATTTCAGTAGCTTAACCCTTTCATTACCAACCCGGCTGAAACCGGCTCTGGCTCTGAGTACAAATGTCTTGGTTTCATAAGTTTGGAATTAAAATCTTCTATCAAACCTTAGTCACAATTTATGTTCCTAACACTAGCTGAATGATAACTAAGTTATTTTATTCAATTCTTTATTATATTTAAAGTAATTGAAAGAAACACAGAACCTCTCAAAATAAATACAGCAACGAAAGGGTTAAATAGCAAATTCTACAAAGGTATTTTCTCAAAAATGACATGGGAGAAAAATTAACCATATGACAAATGAGAAAATCATTGTCACCATTATGATCATTGTCGTTGTTTTAATGTTTACTTTTCCATGCTTGCATGGGTCAGACAGAATGCAGTGAGGCAAATTTTCAATGGTCAGATGCCCGTCCTGTTGATAACTCTCACTTATTTCCAAGCCAGATAATATTTTCATGAAGACCAAACATATTTTCATGAAAGATTAGCAATGAATGACACCACTTGAATGACATTGACACTATTTTACAACTATCATGTGATGTCAAGAGCAGGAGGCACATACACTCACATGAGCATGAAAAATAGATGTTTAAACGATGATGGTGGGGAAGAAAAATTGGCTTCTAGCATTGGCCAATTAGATCTTCCTTATTTCTCTAATGTTGATAAAAAAACCCTCCCTCTGAGGTTCAGCCAGCTTATTGTTTATCACACAAAAGCATACAGAATATGAGGTCATTTCTATGTTACTTTTTTTTTCTACTGATACATGCACACACACATACACTCATGCATACACACATAGTCTCCAACACGCATGTGTGTATGTGTACCATGTGTGTATAAATAAATATATATGTATTTTCAATAATTGATTATGAATAAATTTTGTCTTTTTTATTTATTTCTTTGTGGCTTCACCCTAACTTCTCAGAAGAGAATAAATAATAAGCTACTAGAGGAAAGTTTGGGGAATTACTGGTTTTATATAAGCAGGGCTTGAATCAATATATCCCATGGATATAAGCCTGCATGTCCATTCTTTCAACTTTATACAAAGGTGTTCATGGCAAGAGCTGACAAATTCATGACTCATATAGAAGGGGCATTGTTAAGACTATTTCATTGTGTTCTTTTTATTTATCTAACTGGAAATCCAAGTCAATCCACACATCATGACTGGTGTGTGGATAAACACTTACTTGTTTGGCTACTTAATGGTACTATTATGATATCTGCCCAATGAAATACCCCAATATTTTTTTATCTGTTTAAATGTTTCCCTTTTTTTCAGCAACTAATATGATTCCCTTGTTGCTTCAATTTATCTTTTACTTGTTTCAGTCATTGGGTTGTGGCCATGCTGTGGCACTACCTTGGTGATTTTAGAGGAACAAATAGACTCCAGTTCGGGTTTTTTTTGTTTTTTTGTACTTTTTTAAAACCTGGTACTTATTCTATCAGTCTCTTTTGCTAGCTTACAGGGATGTCAACAAGACAGTACCAGTTATCAAGTGTTGAAGAGGGAAAACATACACACATTTATACAACAGGTTTCTTTCAGTTTCCACCTACTAAATCCACTCGCAAAGTTTTGGTCAGTCCAGGGCTAAAGAAGACACTTGCCCAAGGTGCCACACAGTGGGACTGAACCCCAAACCTCAAAGTTGGGAAGTAATCTTCTCATCCACACAGCCATGCTTGCACCTCATTTGAGATTTTGTCAAGCAATGAGCCCAGTATTGTTCTGATGTTGGTAAAAGTACAATATCTCCTAAATATTTTTTATAATACTTAAATTCAATTTGAGAAATGAGCCACAACTGCTTTACCAACCACATTACTATTTTAATATAAAAGACTAACCATTGTCATGAAAATTGTTAATACATTGTTGACTTTACAATAAGTCATGGTAAAAATACAATTGAGCTGTGGGAGTTACTTTATTTTTTTTTTTTTCAAGGAAAAATGTTAATTGAAGTCAGCTATAACAATATTTACTTCATTGTTATACACCAAAAATATTTTTTCATAATTTTGTTTTCTATCTTTGTTTTCCTACAATCTCTGATACTTTCTCTCTCTTATATAAAGTATAGATGTGTGTATAATGTGAATGTGTGTGTGTATGTATGTATATATGTATATGTGTATGTATATGTGTGCATGTATATGTATCTACATGTATGTTTGTGTGTGCTTATGCATATATATGGATATATGTATGTGTGTGTATATATATAGGTATGTATGTATGTGTATATATATATATATATATATATATATATATATACACATACATACATGTGCGTGTGAATGTATGTATGTACGTGTGTGTATATATATAAATATATATATATATAATTAGTATTTGGAAAGAAAACTTAGAGAATCTTGCAAGAAACTGTGCAGAGTGGAGAAGAGAATGCTTTTATCCAGCTTCAAAATTCCAAAACCCAAAAGCACAACATTCAAGAGCAGTTATGGGAAAACAGGAAAAGAAATCAACAGAACAACAGTCTCCCTGCAAACCACCATTGTCCACATTGTGATTCCTCAGCTAGATCATGTGCTGGTTTAATAAGCCATGCTTATTCTCCTAGCCATACTACTTTTGGTGACCTGAGGACTCACATGAGGAGTCACCAGGTGATGTGGATCAATTGTAAACACTGGTGAATGGTAGTAACAGTAAGAGTATGTTGTTGATTGTCTATCTAGCTGGATTTTTTTTTCTTGTCTTCCTGCTGAATGTTCATACGTCATATCAATCTAGGCAAAATACTTTGTAAGCTCTCTGTTAATACACCAGACTAACAATATTGTTTAGATCAGTAAAGAACTCCATGTATTCTTGTGGCAGGATCCGAGGTTATAGTTCATCACCATTTTTTCTATATTGTAAATCTGTGGTTGTACTCCAGTTGTATTAGGATCTCTGGTTTGTTGACGTAAACCCTCTCTTTCAGGTATCTATGATTGAGATCTTTTTGTACCCGGCCATTCAAAGTAGGTCTCACACATGATGAGACAACTGCCTATATTGCAAGAGAAATAATACAAATGTTGTGGCAGTTCTTTGGAGAGAGAATAGTCTCCTGCTATGGCAATGTCAACTGGTCTTCACATTCCCCAGACTTGACTGGCCTGGATTTTTTCTTGTGGGGATACCTGAAAGAGAGAGTTTACATCAACAAACGACAGGTGCTGCTGAAGGAGAACATCAGGAAAGAAATCAGAACAGGGGTCTGAAACTCTTGAGAGTGTTATGGTGCAAGTTTTGGAAACAGCATGGGCATGCGAAGCCGAAAATGGCTGCCATTTAAGTGATATCATTTTTCATATGTGATGTAGTGACTTGTTCATATTAATTTCCATTATGTCCTTTATATTGTATCAAAATTTCATGCATTTATTTGTAAAGCTAAGGAAGTTATTAAGAATTGAAACCTTGGGACACCCTGTAATATATAGCCCTTCAACCTGTAACTACTTTGATAAGTGCTAACACACGAAACTCTTGAACCTTGAGTCACTCTGCAGCTTCTGCTAAATATTAATGTGTGCGCGTGTCTGAGTGTGTGTGTGTGTGTCAGTTACTGTTGGAAAATACTAATATATTGGATTGGGGCGGTTACAATCTTTAAAGACCAGAAAATGGTTCATTTTTTCTTTTTTAATGGTTTGCAAAAAACAAAAAAAAAGCATAGAAACTCAATCCTGTATGGGTGGTGCAACTAACACTTTTACTAGTACTGAGATGGAATTCTAGTTAGACACTTTAACCGCTTTAATGCAGCAGCTGCTACTCTCACATGATTGGCAAAGGAAGTAAAAGTAGTGAAATAAGTTTCACTTTCTTAGAATTTCTTCAGAAGATACCAGTGACATGTTTACAGAAACTGAAGGAGTTTTGTTCCTAGAATTCGTTTCACAGCAGGGAATTTATAATATTCAAAATGAATTTGAATGACTCATTGCTTGAGTAATTTGAACTTGCAACATGTGTTAATAAGTTCTTTAAAATATTTTGTTTGAACTTTTTTTTTTAAACTTGTTAAACAGAACCTATAATTTTAGATATTTGGCAATGATAGTAGCTACAGCTGACTTAAAAGGTTGTTGGTGTTGTTATATAAAGAATGCTGTTAAGTTATGCTAGTTGTATTTTCCTTTTATTCTTTTATTTGTTTTAGTCATTTGACTGCGGTCATGCTGGAGCACCGCCGTTAGATGAACAAATCGACCCCAAAACTTATTCTTTTTGCCGAACTGCTAAGTTAAGGGGACATAAACACGCCAACATCAGTTGCCAAGCAATGATGGGGGGACAAACACAGAAACACAAACAGATATATATATATATATATATGTATACAACAGGCTTCTTTCAGTTTCCATCTACCAAATCCACTCACAAGGCTTTGGTCGACCCGAGAGTAGAAGACACTTACCCAAGGTGCCACACCTACACCTATTATATATATATTTTTTTACTTGTTTCAGTCATTGGACTGCAACACCTTGAAGGGTTTTAATTAAACAAATCAACCACAGTACTTATTTTTATAGCCTGTCACTTATTCTATTGGTCACTTTTACCAATCACTAAATTATGGGAATGTAAACAAACCAACACTGGTTGTCAAGTAGTTGACAGACACACATATACATACATACATTATCTATCTATCTATATATATATATATCATCATCATCATCATCATCATTGTTTAACGTCCATTTTCCATGCTGACATGGGTTGGACGGTTCGACTGGGGTCTGGGAAGCCAGGAGGCTGCACCAGGCTCCAGTCTGATCTGGCAGTGTTTCTACAGCTGAATGCACTTCCTAACGCCAACCACTCCGAAAGTGTAGTGGGTGCTTTCTTACATGCTACTGGCAAGGGGCCAGAGGGGGCTGGTATCAACCATGATCAGATGGTGCTTTTTACATGCCACCGGCATGGAAGCCACTCAAGGCGGCATTGGTATTGACCACATTCGGATGGTGCTTTTTACGTGCCACTGGCACGGGAATCACAACTACAATTTCCATTTGATTGTGATTTGATTTTGATATACTTGACTCAATAGGTTACCTGAAGCACGGCATGTCACCCTACGATCCAAGATTCTTTTGAGTGGGCTGGTTATGCAACACTGGTGTAGGTCACAGCATATCTCCAGAGGTCTTGGTCTTTTGTCATTGCTTCTCTGAGGCCCAACATTTGAAGATCATGCTTCACCACCTCATCCCATGTCTTCCTGGGTCTCCCTCTACCCCAGATTCCTTCCACAGTTTGGGAGTGGCACTTCTTCACACAGCTCTCCTCATCTATCCGTAGTACATGACCATACCAATGTCACATCCGATGCTTATGTCCAACATTTGTCTCATGGGTGCTTACACTCTGTTGTGTGTGCACACTGACATTACACATCCAGCAGATCATGCTAGCTTCATTTCTTTCGAGCCTATGCATGTCTTCAGCAGTTACAGCCCATGTTTCAATGCTGTGAAGCATGGCAGTTTGCATACATGCATCGTACAATTTACCTTTCACTCCATGCAAGAGGCCCTTTGTCACCAGTAGGGGTAGAAGCTTTCTGAACTTTGCCCAGGTTATTCTTATTCTAGTGGTAACACTCTCTGAGCATCCACCCCTACTAAAGACTTGGTCATCTAGGTAGCGGAAGCTATCAACTACTTCTAGTTTCTCCTCCTAGCATGTGATGGAATCTGTTTTCTGAGCACCTGTGGTGTTTATTGCCCCTGTGCCTCTGCTGCACACGAAAGCTATCTTCCTGGTTAACCTTCCTTTGATGTTGCTGCACCTCTTATGTCTCCATAGTTTACACTGGGTACATCTTATGGAGTTTCTATCTACACCTTTTCTACAGATTGAGCAGGGCCACCTACCTGAAGGGGTGTGTGATGTGTTCGTCTTCCCACTTAATAGAACTTTGGTCTTTGCAACATTGACTTTAAGACCCTTCGATTCTAAACCTTGCTTCCACACCTGAAATTTCTTCTAGTTCTGGTACTGATTCTGCTATAAGAACCAGGTCCTCAGCATAGAGGAGCTCCCAGGGGTAACCTGTCTTGAATTCCTCTGTTATTACCTGGAGGACTATGATGAACAAGAGGGGGCTGAGGGCTGATCCTTAGTGGACCCCTACTGCTACCCGGAATTCTTCACTATACTCATTGCCAACCCTAACCTTACTAACGGCATCTCTGTATAGGGCCTGTACAGCCCTTATTAACCATTCATCAATCCCCAGTTTCTGCATCGCCCACCAGATAAAGGATTGGGGAACCCTGTCAAAGGTTTTCTCCGAGTCCACAAAAGCCAAGTATAGGGGTTTATCTTTGGGTAGGTATTTTTCCTGAAGTTGCCATACCAGGAATATAGTATCAGTGGTGTTTCTGCCTGTCACAAAACCAAATAACATCTCATCTAAGCAGACTCTTTCTCTCTAATTAGTTGGGCTATGAACCTCTCTGTGACCTTCATCACCTGATCCAGCAGTTTGATACCTCTGTAGTTATTTCTATCTAAAGCATCACCTTTACCCTTGTAGCAGTTGACTATGGTGCTACTATGCCAGTCATTGAGTATGCTCCATCATGAACTACCTGGTTTACAATATGGTTGACTAGGCCATAGCCCATACCACCAGATGTTTTAAGCATCTCAGCAGTGGTTCCTGGTGGGCCAGGGGCTTTTCCTGGCTTCATACCCTTAATTGCTTTCTCTATCAGGGTGCTGTCTATTCGGATAGCTGGTCCCTCTACTGGGTCAACAATTGGCAGGCTCTCCTCCTCCTCTCATTCATTCTCCATATTCAGCAGTCTTTCATAATGGCTTCTCCAAGCCTCTCTCTCTCTCTCTCTCTTTCTCTCTCTCTCTCTCTCTCTCTCTCTAGGCACAGGAGTGGCTGTGTGGTAAGTAGCTTGCTTATCAACCTCATGGTTCTGGGGTCAGTCCGACTGTGTGGAACCTTGGGCAAGTGTCTTCTACTATAGCCTTGGGCCAACCAAAGCCTTGTGAGTAGATTTGGTAGACGGAAAATGAAAGAAATCTCTCATATATATTTATATGTCTGTGTATCTGTATTTGTCCTCCCACTATCGCTTGACAACCAATGTTGGTGTGTTTACATCCCCATAACTAGTGGTTCAGCAAAAGAGACCGATAGAATAAGTACTAGACAGTACTCCAGCATGGCCACAGTCAGATGACTGAAACAAATAAAAGAATATATACATGATGGACTTCTTTCAATTTCCACCAATCACATCCATTCACAAGGCTTTGTTTAGCCTGGGACTGTAGTAGAAGACACTAGCCCAAGGTGCCATGCATTGGGACTCAACCCAAAACCATATAGTTGGAAAGTAAACTTCTTACCACACACTTATATCAGTAAAATTGATATAAAACTGACTTAAAGCAATGCAACTCTTTAGGATACTTTACATATATTTTACAAGAACCGTTAGATACAGGAGGAGTAGTTTGACAATGTTTTGGTTGGTAACTAGTGGTTCAATAGTACAAATCTCTCTAAGTTTCTTTTAGCTTTTTATTCTGCATTTGTTAACGCTTTTACTGTGAAAATTAATTTCATGGTTATTCCACTAATGATGTTAAATATCTGCCAAAAAATAAACCCTATTTCATATTGAGATTCCCTGCTGTCCACTTATTTTGTAATAAAAAGAAAGTGTGAAGTGCTTTATTTCTTAGAATGTAACTATTATTATAAATGAAGTTCCATGCCTTGTTAATTAACCTTTTGATATACCTGTAAGCTTCAATTAAAATACCATACTCTGTTAATTATAATGTTCACTACTCAGTTTCTTTGTAGTTGCTATTTCTTCTCTCTCTCGTTCTCGTTCTCTCTCTCTCTCTCTCTCTCAGTAATAATTCTATTGGTTTCAAATTTTGGTACACGGCCAGGAATTATAGAAGTGTGGATATGTCAATTGTTAATTACACTGACCCCAGTGCTCAACTGGTACTTATTTTATTGACCCTAAGGACGAAAAGCAAAGCTAACCTCAGCAGAATTTGAACTCAGAATGTAAAAATGGACAAACTGCTGCTCACCATTTTGCCTGGTGTGCTAACAATTCTGCTGCCTCACCACCTTAGTACTTATTTCATTGACTCAAGGCCAGCAATTTGAACTGTCGGCATAAGTCAATTACACTAACCCCAGTGTTCTACTATTACCATTTTACCAAACCTGTAAGGATTTGATGGCAAAATTGACCTTGACGGAATGTGACCTCAGTACATAAAGAACCAGAAGAAATGCCACTAAGCATTTTGTTTGACTTGCCAATAATTCTACCAGCTCACTGCCTTATATAATAAAAATGATGATAATACATAAATAAATAGATCTTATTGGAATGTTTAGCCTGGCTATTGTGATAATTATAGCGGCTTAGAGAAACTTCTAAATTTTTTTTCACATTTATGATCACTGTCCAAACTGTTTCATATCCAAAAATTCTCAAATTCCTAGAGCAAATTAGCAGGTTTATGAAATCTAATTTTTTAGAAAATCATCCAGGTGCTAATTAAATAATCTCAATGATCATAGAATATCATCTTCTGATTCACTTAAAATGGAAATCACATTGTCTACATTTTGGATTTATGCCATCTCTTTACTTAGTTATATTTCTTTCCTAATGGCAAATAATATTAAGATTTGGCAAATTCCTCCTACCACTATTAATAGACTTGTTACCTCATTTCTGCTATTCTTTTTCTCTCTCTTCTCCTCTCTCTCTCTCTAAACATCTATCTATCTCCTTCCCTGCTAACTCTTTAATTCTGTCTCCTGGTTTATCATAATAAATCTGATTTCTATTTTTACTTTGTCAGTTCGTGAATTACAAGAATGTGCTTTATCACAATGGATATTAATACATATTACTACATACATTTCACCTGAAGACTTCCTTCCCTTCCTCATTCCAATCTGAGATGTCGATAATAACTTTAGTATCACTCAAATATTTGGTATAGAACCATTTCTTTTAATATGATTAAATCAAATCAAGAAGTTGTTCAGAATTTTATCAATTATTTCATCTGAATTATTTTTTTAAAAATATATATTTAATTTCTATAATGCATAATTCTCTTTCTATTTTTTTTTTCTCACCTCCAAAATGCGAATAATTCAAGTTATTATTTTTCTTCGAAGATTGACTACAGTATATATCAAGCCAACTAGGGATGCTCTGTGTAGTTACGGAACCTGCTAGAAATAACAGCCATTTTTCTCTGTCACACTCTACCATCTTAAAAATGGAAGCACATACTGGACAGTGTTAGAAGCATGCAAAAAAAAAAAAAAAGTAGAATAATCATGGACAGGTCATCTCTGAACATAGATCTCTTCAATCATGATTGATTCAGGTGGAGTAAAGTGGGGAAGATGAATGAAACCTGGAATATGTCTGTTGTATTTTTTAAAATTATTAGTCGAAAGAAGACAATTCTACAGGTTTGAAATTGAAATTACAGCCAGACTAGATGGAGTTAAATTCTGCATCTAACAGCTAACTTTCTTAAATTCATCCCTTTTGACACCTGGCATCATTATCATATCTCTTTTGTATGTCTTTCAACTTTCAATCTATATTTAGATTCTTGTAGCTGATGTTCTCTTCTTTTCATTGGTATATCTCTGGTCTATATTTAGACGTCTACAGCTGATGGTCTCTTCCACTCTTTTATTAACTGCTATAGCCGATGTGTGTCTTCCTTTCTCCTTCATACAATTGGTCTCTCTTTCTCTCTATCTCTCTCTCTCTCTCTCTCT
>NC_068998.1:19613030-19619492 GCF_001194135.2 Octopus bimaculoides | reverse complement strand
TATATATATTAAATTCAATATTCCAAATATATATATATATATACATTATTAAAATCAATATTCCAAATATATATATATATATATATATATATATTATTAAAATCAATATTCCAAAGACCTCCCCTCTATCTTCCATTGTTGATCTATCTCTAGTTTATATTTATGCTAAGTACTGATTGTCTTATCACTACTTTGACAAGTTACAGTGAAATCTATGCTTTACTGAGGAGGTTTAATAATATGGAAACATGTCCAGAGTTGTTTCCCATACTTACCAAAATATTGTTTTCCATACTTACTTAAAATATTAGTCATTGAGATATAGCTGCCCTTTCTCCATCATACAACTATTTTGGACCTTTGGTGCAAACTTATTTATTTAAAAAAAATTTTATATCATATAGCTTCGTTGGTTACAGGTTTCCAAAGGGAAAATTAGTAGGTCATTGCATTTCTAACAGTGAGAGTGATAAGGGATTGTATTAGTTGATGCAGAACAAATATGTCAAAGGATTTTGTCTGTAAAGGGGTAATTTTTTTTTTTCACTGGTGCTTATAAGCTTTGTATGTATCATTTGCCAATGTATATCAACAAACATACACACACATACAAACATGTATGCATGCATTCATCATCATCATTTAACACTCACTTTCAATGCTGGCATGGGTTAAACAGTTTGAATGGAACTGGTAAGCCGGATAGCTGCACCAGGTTCCAGTCTGATTTTTGCATGGTTTCTATGGCTGGATGCCCTTCCCAACACCAACCACTCCAAGAAACCAAATTGTCGTAAAATGGGGATGAAATTTCTTACCAGATTGTATAATAAGGAAAAACAACAGTAATAGTTGTTTTCTTTTTTTTCTTTTTGTTATTTTATTTTATTGAAGGAGTGCCAGAATAGCATCCAGTTTCATCAAAAATGTCCACTGCATAGTGAACAAATTACTCAGCATCCTGGCTCAAAAAGTTCATTTGAGCTTATGCAGTTGGTCATCACTCAATCATGTCTCTGATGACAAGCTTTTACATCCATCTTAGGATGATGCAATCAAATAGTTATTAATATTTAACATAAAGAAGGCAGCAAACTGGCAGCATTGTGAGCACGCCAGGCAAAATGCTAAGCAGCATTTCATCCGTCTTCATGTTCTGAGTTCAAATTCCACTTAGGTCGATTTTACCTTTCATCCTTTCTGTGTTGAGGAAATAAGTACCAGTTGAGCACTGGGGTCAATGGAATCGACTTACCCCCTTCCCATAATTGCTGGCCTTGTGCCAAAATTTGAAACCAATATTTAGGGTAATATTTGTGTGCTGAAGTTGCTGTTGTACCCCATCTCTGAAAGTAGGGGTCTATGTCTGATCAGGCAGTGAAACAGCTCTGTAGGTTTAAGCCTTGCTTTTATTTTAATTAAATAGTTTAATATTGAATATTAAAATACTTTTCTTTCCTAAAAATGTTCTTAAATTAAGTGAAATTCATTTGTGATTTTTTTCTTAATGCTGTCAATAATTGCGTAATTGTAATTAAAATTTTCATATTTAAACTTATATAAAAGATTTCATAATTGTTTGTTTTTTTTTTTTGCTATTTATATATAGCTTGATTCATAAGTGAATATATAAAATGAAATAATTATCAGCATTATGTTGTCATTAAACTCAGTAATGTCACTGTGTGTGTGTGTACATGTGCACATGCACTTGCATGTATGTACATGCATGCAGGCATGCACACATATGTCATGTCATGGTTTACATTATTTAGAGAGATGGGGACATAGTAAAAGAGATACAGAGAGTGCCAACATAGGAGGTATAGGATGAGTGCATGTACTCAGCTTGGTGGCACACGTAGTAAGAATAAAAAAAACCATTGCGGCAGAGGAGGAGATGAAATTTTGCAGAAATAGATTTATGATGGAGTAGATTGTGATGATGTTGATAAAATTTAGAAAATAATGGCATATATTTATCACAAATGTGTAGTGTGCTTCTCTCTCTCTCTGTTATATATACAAGAGTGCGGACATAGCGGATAACAGCTAGCCTTCGGCCGCACCTTTGGATCCCGTTGTGTCCACCACGCTGATTGGTTGGAATTGGTGTATTTTTGTCTCTTGTTCTATCTTGTGCCAGGGCGCAACCCAACCAATCACCGCCTTCAGATAAGGTCGCATGAGACAGTTTTTCTGAACCCCAGTTGAGCCGATAGTATGGTATAAAATCTAGCTTTCCATCGTCCCATTTGTCAGTCGGCTCTAGACCTTCTGAGGTCTAGCCACTGACCACAGAGCACACAGCCAGTTCCAGCGATGACATGACACAGCTTTATTGGAGATCTAACACTTCGTTCAACAGTTTACTGTAAACTCCTTCGTTGCCACCGCCAGCGTCTACACCAACTTCTCTACATACACACTAACCAGCAATGCTCACACAGCTTTCTCCATGCTGTTTGTGAAATGCTTCACCATGGTTAACAGCGAATACAACCTGCGAGAACTCCTGTACCAAGTAACCGGCCACAGCATTGAAGCCTCTACTTCTCATGACATGTGTCTCTTTGACTCTGCCTTGCTGCCACAACTTCTTGATACAGAACTTCAACTACAGTGTACCATTGGATACAAACTGGAATTTTCCCATCCTTGTTCCTGGACTTTCTTCTAACGTCCTTTTCTATGCTCTGTATTTCTCGCACACACGTACACATGTTTGTATACACATACATATTGTTTATATGACGGCCTGTCTATTATTGTGTTTATTATGTCACACACACACACAGACATACAAGTTGACATTTAATAAAACCTTTCTCTTATACCTTTTACCGGTTGTGTCTCTCTTTTTTCCTTCTTGGCACTTATACTCATTTAACCTCATTTCATTTGTTTTATATTTGTGTCGACCATGCAATGCGCTAAAGGAGCCATTCCTCGTCACCATCTCCTGTCACACGGTTGTTACAAATGTATAAATGAGTAATTCATTTCATCTAATTTTATTTAAAGGTACTAAATATTTTTCTTTTGAAAATTAGTATTCATAGGTAGAGGCATGGTTGCGTGGTAAGTTTGCTTCCCAACCACATGGTTCTGAGTTCAGTCCCACTCTGTGGTGCCTTGGGCTTCTACTGTAGGCTCAGGGTGACCAAAGCTCTGTGAGTGGATTTGGTAGCAAGAAACTGAAAGAAACAAGTCATGTATATATATAAAGGCAATTATGCAGATAAACAGATTAAATATAACAACTTGGGTTTTTGGTATACCACATATATATATATATATATATATATATATATATATATATATGCAAACAGAAAGAAACAAAGACTGAAAATTTTCAGATGATGAATATTTAAGAATAAATATATAGATATTAATATACTAATAGATCAAACTTACACAGAGTACAAATGATAGAAAAAATTAAAGGGGAGGAGGTAAGGCTTTACAAGTCCAGCAGCTGTTTCTGGGGCATGGAGATCTATCATAATGTTGGTAGATGTAGTTCACCATAATATACAGCCAATGATGGAAGCAAATAAACATTGGGTAAATCGAGCCTCCATTATCAGGGTAGAAAAACTCTTAGATTTCTGATTGTGATGCAGATACATTTAATTGTGGAATGTTTAAATGTGGAAAGCAAGCAGCATTACTGCAAGGTGAATGGTAAGTTCTCTGCTCAGAAAAATGAATAACTGATCTCTGATGAAACTAATCAGGCTGATTTCTATATTAGAGATATATTATGTCCCTATGCCACAAGAAGCAACTAAAAGGCTTGGCAGCAGGAAAGCAATCTAGTTGTAAAATACTCCCTTTGAAAACCTATCTCAGCCAATCCAGCATAGAAAAGTGAATTTCAAACGATGATGGTGTTGGTGGCAATGGCAACATCTGTTTGTTTGAAGCTTTTCACTAAGAAAGAAAAATACATGGTTTAAACGCATTGAGGCTTAAAAAAAAAAAGAGGCATTGTGAATTGGTCCTATTAATTAATATGTATGTATATGAAGCAAAGGCAAGCAAATTAACTCAATAGCAACTAACTAATTAAACTTTCGTCTGTGAAATAGAAGACTCAGTTCCTATAATTAACACCTCTGTTAGAACAGATGTTCTTGTTACCTGCCCATTACTTAAATAAAACCAGCAGAAGCTTAAAGTTCCAGTTCCACATGTTTTCCTATTTCAATCAAGGATTATCAGTTATGGACAACAATGTGACTGAATCTAGATTTCAAAACATCATAAGTTTGATAGTTCTTTGTTATACTCTTTCTTATCTTTTACTTACTTGTTTCAGTCATTGGACTGCAGCAATGCTGGAGTACCGCCTTGAAGGGTTTAATCGAAAAAATTAACCCCAGTGCTTGTTTTTTTAAACCTGGCATTCTCTATTGCTGAATTGCTAAGTTAAGGGTATGTAAACAAACCAACACCAGTTGTCAAACATCTGGGAGTGGTGAACAAACACAAAGACGTGTGTGTGTGTGTGTTGAGCTTCTTTCAATTTCTGTCTACCAGATCCACTCACCAGGGTTTATTTGGCCTTGGGCTATAAAAGACACTTGCCCAAGGTGCAATGCAATGAGATTGAACTCAAAATCATTTTATTGGGAAGCAAGCTTCTTAGCACAGACATGCCTGTGCTTGTAAAACAAATGGAATAAATTGAATTAAATTTGTTTAAAGTTTTCTTTGAAGACCCCCTCTTTCTTCTTCACTGGTTAAAAATAATCTTGAGTTTATCTGGAATGTCACATAAACTTTAGACAGTTTTGTGACCATGTCCTCTTGACCACCCATGAAACTTTTTTTTAATTAAAGGAATAAGGAATGTATTTTTTTTTTCCCCCTCATTTGAAGCTTGTATTATCAAATAGCTCTTCCTATCGTATTGATTAAGAGAGAAGAGATCCAGTTGGGGTGAAAACACTGAATATATTTGACATAAAGATAGTGGAAGTTTATAAAAAGCCACTGAAAGAGTAGAGTGATTTTTATCTTAACGTTTAGATTTCAGCTTCTGTTGGATCAAAACCAAACCAACTTGTGAACAGGATTCTTAAGAAATGAGGACAAAATACTGCACATTTTGAGCTAGTTATGTAATTGTTACCGATGCTGACATAGCTTAGACAGTAATGGATGCATATTCAATATATAAATATATCCATGGACTCACTTTCAGATGTATTTAGCCTTGCTGTAAAATTAGGCCCATAATGGCCTTTTTGGTAGATTGGGATGAGGAAAGAGAAGCAAGTCCTGATGGACTGTTAAATAACAATGGGACCAGCTGGTTTAGTACATGGCCTAAACTGCTAAAAAGGCTTTCTTGAGCATAATTTCACATTGAGAATATATACAAATGGATAAAAGTCCATGGATTTATTTATGTGAAAGTGTGTGGTTTAGTGGTTAGGGTGTTTGCACTCACAATCACAAGTCCATGGTTTTGATTTGCAGACCAGGTGTGCATTGTGTTCTTGAGCAAAACACTTCATATCATGTTGCTCTGGTTCACTCTTCAATCCGTTAGGGTTCAAATTACTCTGTCAAATGTAAAGCATTGTTTAACCCTTTAGTGTTGAAATTACTCTGCCAAATGTAAAGCTTTTTTATTCATACTGTTTTTAATTAATCATGTATTATTTCATAGCTTTGAGATTTCAATGGTGCTCTTTTTAGAATGACATTTTAGAGTAGGTGTGAGAGGCTAGATCTGGCCAATTTGAACATAAAACAGGAGGCATATTTGGGCCAGATATGGCCACTTTAAATGCTAAAGGGTTAAGGGGATGTTGGCCTGCCTGCCTGCCTAACCAGCAATGGCATCATTCAAAAGCTACAACAATGCAAGGAAGCACATTGTGACCAGTGGTGTCAAACAACATCCAATAATCTGGTTGATACAGTGAGTTATTTAAACATGACTAACATTGTATTGGTACTCTATCAACTGTGTAGGCAGACTGGCTGAATCTTCAACAATTCTTGACTTGCTGATGTGAACTTTGTTTTACTGATAATTATAGACATGTTATCTTTTATATCAGCAAGCCATAATATGTCATTAAGATGTAGTATCTGGGGTTACAGTGCTAAACCATTGAAAACAAGGCTATGAGTTTAAACTTCAATGTAGTATATGGGGTTACAGTGCTAAACTGTTGAAGAAAAGAATATACAAGTTCAAAGTTAGTTGCAGCTATTGTCTTGTGTCCACCAGAGAAAATTGATTAATCTGCTTCGTTCAATCTGCTTAGATGAAAATACAATTGACTATTTAGCAGTAGGAAGAGCAACCTTTTTAAAAAAACATTTGGCTCCAATCAAACCATATACAAATATTTATATTTGCAGAAAATGAAAAGACCCAACTCTTGCAACTCAGTCTGTCTGTCTGTCCTGTCTGTCTGTCTCTCTCTCTCTCTCCCT
>NC_068998.1:19609128-19613020 GCF_001194135.2 Octopus bimaculoides | reverse complement strand
TCTCTCTCTCCCTCTCTCTCTCCCTCTCTCTCTCTCCCTCCCTCCCTCTCTTCTCTCTCTCTCTCTCTCTCTCTCTGGTTTCCTCTATCTGTCTCTCCCTCCTTATCCATATCTCCCTCTCTTTCCTCAATCTGTCTCTCCCTCTTTATCTATATCTCCCTCATTATCCTCAGTCTGTCTCCCCTCCTTATCTATATCTCTTTCCCGTCCTCTCCTATCTTTTCCCCCTATTTTTCACATATCTCCATCCCCCCCCACTATTTTCTTCGTTCCTATCTCTCCTTGCTCTCTCTCTCTCCCTTTCCCAGTGTTCACATACAATTGTACAGTTGTACTACATAACATTAGCCAACTTCACACCTAGCTTTTAACAGATATTTCCAGAAATTCATCTATATAGATTATCTGGCTTACTTATTGATTTGTTTTGACTCTTTTTTTGTCTTCATATTTGTACATCTGCATGTCTGTAGATGTATGTCTGCATATATGAATCACTGTGTGTGTGTGTGTGTGTGTGTCTTTATGTGTATTTTTGTCTGTGAGTGTGTATGTAATCCTGTGCTGGTTTGCCAGTGTTTGTGTGTGTTTGCTTGTGTGTGTCATAGACAGACAGATAAAGAGGCAGGGGCTGGGGAAGACAGAGAGACGTGTCTGTACACCTGTGTATGTGTGTGTGTAGCCTGCTGTTTTTTAACTTTTTTAATTTCTTTCATTAATAAAATGGCATTCTTAAATGAAGTTTTTATTGTAACTTCCTGTTGGGAAAATCATAATTGACCTCAACATGTCTTCCAGCTGTGACCATTCTGTAATATTTTTAGACAGAGTAATCAAAGACTACATTATTCAATATGTCTTTTATTATTCAACATCATATTTTTAGACATAGTATATCAAAGACTACACACATGCATCTGTTTTTATGTTCTGAGTTCAAATTCTGCTGAGACTGACTTTGCCTTTCATTCTTTTGGGGGCGATAAAATGAATACCAGTTGAGCACTGGGGTCAATGTAATCAACTTATCCCCTCCCTCGAATTTGCTGGCCTTGTGCCAAAATTTGGAATGAAGGTCACAAGGTCACAAATTTGGGGGAACGTATGTGTGTGTGTGTGTGTGTTTGTGTTTGTCCCCACCACATCACTTGACTATTGATTGGGGTTGATGTAATCAACTATCTCTTTCCTCTAACATTTGAGGCCATGTGCTTATAGCAGAAAGAATTAGTATTATTAGAAAGGCAGCAAGCTGGCAGAATTGTTAGCACATTGGACAAAATCAACTTGCCCCCTCTCTTCAAAATTGCTGGCCTTGTGCCAAAATTATAAAGAATCATTATTAGAGACGGTTAAATTGGTAGACCATTAGACTAGACATCGCCGTATTTTATGCAGTTTTTTTTCTCTATGTTGAAAATCTTTTCATCATCTCATACACAGATGAGAAAGCTTCTGTTTCCTATAGTGTTATTTTTTATATGCTTTACTATAGTTAGTGTCTTAGCTCAAATCTTTTTTGGGGTTTTTGTTTTTTTTTGGAGGTGTGAAATAAAAACAAAGTACCTCACCAGTTTATGAAAACCATTTCTATACCTGCTTGAAAAATATTAGTATTATGATGATTACTATCGTTATCATTATAGTGATAATGAATATGTATGAAAGTGGTGAGCAGGCAGAATCATTAGCATGCCAGGCAAAATGCTTAGCAGCATTTCATCTATCTTTACATTCTGTGTTGAAATTCTGCCAAGGTTGATAAAATAAGTACCAGCTGAACACTGGGGTCAATTTAATTGACTAAGCCCCCTCCTGCAAACCTGCTGACCTTGTGCCAGAATTTGAAACCATTACTGTGAATATGTATGGGAATTTTTGTGCTTGTTCAATCTTTGTTGTTCCAATAATGTATTTCACAACTGGTCTTTTCTCGCCAAGCCTTGTTATCTTTCTCCTCTTCTCTTTCTTTCTCATTCTGTTTTCCCCTATTAATTCTATTTTCATTCTTTCTCCTCCTTTTCACTCTCTTTGTCTTCTTCGCTTTTTTCTCTCTTTCCTGCTTTCTCAGTCTGTCACTCCCCCTACTCTCTCTGTTTCTCTACTGCTATAGATATAGTTTGTCAATACTAAAGCAGATAATATATTATCCACTCAATTGATGAAACTGGTAAATTGACTTGCAGAAATGACAATGAAATTGCTTTCAAATCACACCATACTTGTGTAAACAAAGAAGGATATACGAAAAGTTAGGAGGATTATTGTTGAAAATACTTTGATTGTAAGTGGACTAGATCAAATCTGAACCCTGGGCTAAACAAAAGCTAGTGAATCAAGAGTTAAATGGATGTAGGTAACAGGTGTCTTTCTAAATATTTCCTATTTCCATGAACAAGCTGTGAATTTAGACAATCATTAGAACATAGAGCAAAATGTATGCAGTACTTCTACTGGCTTTCTCTGGCCTGAGTTCAAATCTTGTCAAAATCAGCTTTGGTTTTCATCTTCAAAGTACAACCCAGGGCAGTAGGTTGGTGTAATTGTTAGTGTTAGATGAGATGCCTTGAGCTATTTATTCTGTTTCTTTACATCTTGAGTTCTTGAGTGGGAGACTCAATTTGCTGCCCCAGTTTAACACCACTTCTTAGTCCTTGGGTACCCTTAACAGAGTTCACTCTTGCAAGTATTTGGGCTAAGACTCCAGTTTGACTATACTTCCTTCATCCAGTCTCAGAGGCCCTAGAAAAAGAAGAAAAAAGGCATGGCTATGTATCTAAGATCTCTTTGTAACCATGTGGTTTTGAGTTCAGTCCCACTGTGTGATACCTTGAGCAAGTGACTTCAACTATAGCCCCAGGCTGACTAGTGCTTTGTAAGTGAATCTGGTAGGCAGAACTGAGTGAAAAGCAAGTTTCTTACCACATGGCCATGGTTGCACCTATATGGAGATAAAGATTAACTGGGTGAAATAGATGCTCAGTTTAAACCCAATTATTTGTTAGTTTGTTGTCGTTAGCTCTAGGTCATCTGTGACTTTGGGTGGGTCTATAATCAGACTATAACACTGACCGTTACCCCTTGCCCAGTTTTTTATTTAGACATAGTCTATTTAAAACTGTTATTTGATGTCTTTCTTTGGGCAGGTTGTGATTTGAGGTGGATTTAGTTGCTATTTCTAGCTTTTTGAATGGTCACATAGAGACTCTTGTTGGTTAGTGGAGTGGATGGGAGGAAACATAAACTTGGAAGAGTTCCAATAGTATGTGTGTCTGAGGAAAAAAAGTTTTGGAAAGTATTTAAGTACAGTCTGGTGGGTGAGACATATCTGAAATATGTAAGAGGAATGAGTGCATGGATTTGGTTTAAATAGGGACAGTGTAACGAGTAAGCTTCAAAGAAACCTTGAGATGTAACACTAAAAAAGAAAGGGAAAAAAAAACTCTGATAAGAAGATTGCTTTCCAACCACATGGTTCCAGGTTAAGTCCCACGGCAAGTGTCTTCTACTATAGCCTTGGGCTGACCAAAGCCTTGTGAGTGGATTTGGAAGATAGAAACTGAAAGAAGCCCATTGTGTGCATGCATATATATATGTGTGTGTGTGTGTATATATATATATATATATATACAGGTCGCTGGTGATGATGCTACACACCATACTAATCATGTCTGTCGGGCATGTGGAAGGGAGTGTGATTCAGCAGGAGGACTTAAACGACACGCAAAGGTACATTGAGCCCAATTACAACAACAGCCAGCTATTGTCAGTAAAGGTTTTGGATGCCAACTCTGTGCAAGACATTGTAGATCTTTGGCTGGGCTAAAAAGTCACATTCGAGCACAGCACCGTTAAGTTAAGCTTCGTGCAATGGCCATACTCGATAACGAGG
>NC_068998.1:19599887-19609088 GCF_001194135.2 Octopus bimaculoides | reverse complement strand
ATATATATATATATATATATATATATATATATATATATATATAATCTGTGTGTCTCCTTGTATTTGTGTTTGTTCCTCTCTCCACCACTTGACAACTGATTTTTGTGTATTTACATTCCCATAACTTAGCAGTGTGGTAAAAGAGGCCAATAGAATAAGTATCAGGCTTATAGTTGATTCATTTGACTGAAATCTCTTCAAGCTGGTGCCCCAACATGTCCACAGTCTAATGACTGACACAAGTAGAAGATAAAGACTACATCTGGGCAAACTTTGGTTGTCAAGTACTGGTTACAGATGTTCCTGGGTTCAACTTTGATCAAGCAACCTACAATCAACTCATTCCAGCTGTGAGCATCATATTTTTGCATTATCATATATAGTGTATTTATCCCAGTTTTTTCCAAAGGACTTTGATGTTGTGTGTTGTAGAACTGTGCTTGTCAGAGTGGGTGGTACCCCACTGAAGAGACAGAGGAATGGGAACTTTTCTTATACGAGTGCTAGCAACAAAAGGGGGTGATAGTAGTAGGAAGAATGAATACACCTTTTAATTATCCTAATTTTTTAAAATATTTTCAATTTTTATTGTGTGTACAAAGCTTCTAATAATATTAGAGATTGAAAAAAGGTGGCAAGCTGACAGAACCATCAGCATGCCAGGCAAGATGCTTAGTGACATTTCATCCATCTTTATGTTCAGAGTTCAAATTCTGCTGAGGTCAACTTTGCCTTTCATCGATTCAGGTTCAATAGTATAAGTACTGGTTGAGCACTGAGGTTGATGTAATCAACTTACCCACCTCCCCTGAAATTGCTGGCTTTGTGCCAAAATTTGAAATCAATATTAAAGGTTGAAATAAGTCAGTGAGCTGGCAGAATCATTAGCATGCCGGACAAAATATTTAGTGGCATTTTGTCTGTCTTTACATTCTTAGTTCAAATCTCACTGAGGTCAATTTTGCCTTTCATCTTTTCAGAATCGATAAAATAAGTATCACTTGAGTACTGGAGTCAATGTAATCAATTTACCCCCTCTCCCAAAGTTGCTGGCCTTGCGCCAAACAAATTTTGGCACAGTATTAGAGGTTCAAATATTGTTTTGACATCCCATATTGCATTGATGACTTCTATGCAAGTAGTCATTTAATGGCTATCAATCTGTTTATAGCAATATTTTTTTTTTTGTGGTATATTTGTATTGAACTGTAGCAAAGGAGCATTAACGGAGTGTTAATGAAAAAGTGAGTAATAGTTAAAAAAAAATAATAAAGTTTGCAATATACTAAAGTGACTAAAAAGATTAGCAAGAGGAACATTTAGCCTCAGAAAGCACACCCCAAATTGCAAGCATTTAAAAGTGAATGTTAAACAATTAAACAATGATAAGGCGCCATGTATCTGACGCTACATTATCCTATGTGTCTTGCTTTGTAATAAGACAGTAGGTTGTAATTTAGATCAAGTAAACAAGTGGAAGTTCTTTTCCTTTTAATCATTTTTTTTTTTTTTACTCCAGATCATACTAGATCAAGCAAACTTGTGATCAAATGAGTTACAAATTGTGATCATCCTGTTTTATTTTCTTTTAGATATAATGTATTACTCTCTCTCTTTACTCTTTTACTTGTTTCAGTCATTTAACTGCGGCCATGCTGGAGCACCACCTTTAGTCGAGCAAATTGACCCTGGGATTTATTCTTTGTAAGCCTAGTACTTATTCTATCAGTCTCTTTTGCTGAACCGCTAAGTGACTGGGACATAAACACACCAGCATTGGTTGTCAAGCAATGCTAGGGGGACACACACACAAACATACACACACACAAATATATGTACATATATACGACGGGCTTCTTTCAGTTTCCGTCTACCAAATCCACTCACAAGGCTTTGGTCGGCCCGAGGCTATAGTAGAAGACACTTGCCCAAGATGCCATGCAGTGGGACTGAACCCGGAACCATGTGGTTGGTAGGCAAGCTACTTACCACACAGCCACTCTCAGTGTTTCCTTCACTGTTTTACAAGATAAGATTTATTTAGAAGGGAGATTTAGTTGCTGTTTCTAAGCAGATTTATTTTACTACATAGAGGCTTGATGCTGTCTGGTTCTCCAAGATGCATTTGAATTGTTTCGATCTTTTGTAAAATAAAGCAATTGGTTGCTTGAGGTGGTTGATATCTCACAGTTGCATTGTTTTTCGTATTCTGGCATAAAATTTCTTTTGTTTCTCTTATATCTGTGATTAAAGGATAGCCTTGAGGAGAAATTAACACAATTCATTTAATTAGGAGTTTGCAATTCCAAAGGCGGTCTGCAATAATACCAGAGTGCTAAAAATAATAATGATGATGATGATAATAATGATAATGATTATAATGGCAATAATAATAATAATAATAATAATAATAATAATGGTTTCAATTTTGCCACAAGTGCAGCATTTTGGGGGGAGGGGATGAGTCAATTACATTGAGCCCAGTGTTCAACTAGTACTTATTTTATTGACTCTGAAAGGTAAAGTCAACCTCGGCAGAATTTGAACTCAGAATGTAGCGATAGGCAAAATACAGCTAAGCATTTCATCCGACATGCTAATGATTCTGCCAGCTCACCACCTGAATAATAATAATCTTTTCTACTATAGGCACAAGTCCTGAAACTTTGGTGGAGGGGCTAGTCGATTACATTGACGCCATTGCTCAATTAGTACTTATTTTATTGACTTAGAAAGGCACAGTCAACCTTGGTGGAATTTGAAGTCAGAATTTAGAGAGCTAGAAGAAATGCCTCAAAGCATTTTGTCTTGCATGCTAACAGTTCTTCCAGCGCACCACCTTAATAATGGTGGTGGTGGTGATGCAGATGATTGTGATGATGATAAATATATAATAATTAGGCTAGAAGATTTTCCTAGCACCAACCTTGAAAGAATCTATACAGTTCTTAAGCTAATCTTCACATTTCTTGGGTGGGGATCTTGTAAAAGTAGTCTCTTCCTTTTGATGCAAGAAAATATCTTTCTTTATTATTTTCCACCTTCTTGTTCCATAACCTGAATGTCATTGAAATCATCTGCATTGTTTCTCTGCATGATCCAGCATTCTACATGGTTGGGAGTATCTAGGAAATATAATGCCTCTTGTAGGTATTTGAGATTATGATATATAAAGCCAGAAGTCAGTCATCCCAAGCATTCACCTATTTTTTGCTTTTAAAAACACAGATGCATTGTAATATCTTATCATCATCATCATCATCATCATCATCATCACTTTAACATCTGCTTTTCTGTATTGACATGGGTTGGACAGAGCTTTACAAGGCAGTGTTTTATTGCTGGATGTTCCCCTGCTGATGGCACCCTTTTTAGTTGACTCTTACAGCACAGAGGGGTATAGGTTACCTGCTCTACATACCAGTATACATACAGCTGTATTATTAGCTATTATTAGGCTGGTAGATTGGCAGAATTATTAGAGTATTGGTCAAAAGCAACCAAATATCTCTCAAGTTACATCTTAGTGTTTAAAAAGAATAAAACGTAATGAATAATGTAGACTTAAATACACTGCTTTTGAAAGAAAAAAAATCCCAAAAGATGGATATTTATGTCATGGGTTTTCTCAGTCTGGGTTGACTTGCTTTGCTTTTTAGTCCCTTATGTGAAATTATAGGTTAAAACAGAGGTTGCTTTTTTGGGAGGGTAATTTTGCCAATAAAAACATGCACACATTGGTTATATTTTGCTTCTTTTTTATTATCAGTCAGTTATTATCAGCTAATTAACTAATCATCAATTATTTGATCAATTATTTACTCAGTCAGTTGGTTTGATTTGTCAGGATTCTTTCATTGCCATCTGCAACTTTATCAATGGAAATGCTCTCATCTCTTCTGCTTCAGTTGCAAAATGGTGCAAATGAGGGCATGTCATTGATGAGGTTGCAGACAGTGACAAAGGGATTCTGATAAATCAACTGATTAATTGATCGAATAATTGATTAGTTAATTAGTTGACTAATTGGCTGATAAAAATAAAACCTGAAATATAACTTGTGTGTGTGTGTGTGTGTGTCTGTTGGCAAAATGATCCTCCCAATGGTACAATGATATAGACATCATCATCATCATCATCTTAATGTCCACTTTTTCATGCTCACATGAATCAGATGAAATTTGTTGAGGTAGATTTTTCTACAGCCAGATGTCCTTCCTACCACCAGCCTTTGCCTGCTTTCAAGTGAGGTAATATTTCCCCATCTTAATAATAATAATAATAATCCTTTCTACTACAGTTGGAGGTGGGTAAGTCAATTTCATCAACCCCAGTATTCAACTGGTACTTATTTCATTGACCCTAAAAGATGAAAGATGAAGTTAATCTCAGCAGCATTTGAACTTGGAATATAAAGCTGGGGAAAATACTGCTAAGCATTTTGCCCAGTGCAGTAATGATTCTGCCAGCTGGTCACCTTAATAATAACAACAACAATTACACATACATATTAGTCAAGTACATGTCACTTACTTTCCCAGATAGTACACCTGTCTTATGAAGCTTTGTTATGCTTCCAAAGAACTCATATTGCCAGGTTTACAGGTGTGTATGAGCACGTGGTACTTTGTTTTGTATGCTAGTCACCTCAGTTTCTGTTCCTGTTAGTTACTATATATTGACCTATAAAAGTTATTGACCTGTGAAGTTATATAAAATACCAGTTCTTGTCATAGATTAAAATAACTAAATGTAAGTATGAAAAAGAAAATAGTGGTGAAAATTCAAATTTATTTACAAAGTGATTTTTTTTTTTATCATTGCTTTTATGTGATTGTGGTTTAAAAAAATATAATCTGAGTAAGGTTGAAATGATTCTGTAGATATTTAGAATTTTGCAAGTCTTAGGAACAGGTTTTATATCTAGACTTTTTTTTGTGAACTTTTGTCTCATGTGATGTTAAATAACTTTTTCATATGCTAATGATATAAATTATGAGGAGCATGTGTAACTGAATAGACATGTTTTATATGCAAATAAATGGCCTCCTTTAATTCTAAAGAAAGATTCACCTCATAGATTTCTCTGAATTTCTTGTTGTTTCTGGCATTAATTTTATTTATTTTACTTTCAGAGTTTTAAACATAATTTTAGCTAGATAAATCAACCCTTTTACTGCAGAAAGCAGATATATCCACTCAAAATTTTATTACCTTTAACTGCAGAGAGTAATTTTATATATCTATCTTTTGCAGAATGTCATGTTTAAAACTATTTTCACTAGCATATGTCAAGTTTATTGAGGCAACTAACTTGCAGAAAATACCAATTTTATTTTTTGGTAAATATTTAACATCATTATTAGGACACCAGGAAATTTAATTCCGCAGTTAAAAGGGTAAAGCAAATATATCATAAGCACTTGGTATTATCTGAATTTTACTGTTATTCACCTTTAATCTGTTATCAGTGCTGTTATATATGTTGTTAGAAAAAACAAGGCTTGGTCTCAACAAATTCAAATTAAACCATAACAAACTTAGTTTGAATATAACCACATCTTAATATGTTGGAAGTTCAGGGGGATTTCTTTCAAAATATAGTTGATATTTGCTATAATTTGGAACTTAATATAGCATGTTAAATAAAGTCAGTCGCTTAAATGACTTTTTAAATGAGATGTAAAATCAAGAAAGTTTTGTGTCAGATTTTCTGCAGAATTACCTGATGGTAGAAAATTATCATAAATCTATCTTCTGAGTTCAAATTCTGCCGTGACTGACTTTGTATTTCATCCTTTCAGAGTCGATAAAATGACTCCCACAAAACTGCTGGCCTTTTGTCAAAATTAAACCAATATTTCTCTGTGACCAGACATGTTTTCACAAAAGGTTAGAATTGAAGGATGACAGTGACTTTCATTTACAACTATCATATAAAGTCAAGGCAAAGAGGCAGTACAAACTAACCTTCACTAATGTCATTTTCTATGTTGCCAGATTTCTTTTCAAATACTGATTTAATTTCGTATACTACCAGTCTTTCATATATTGCCAAATTTCATTTCATATATTACAAGATTTCATTTCACATACTACTTGGTTTCGTTCCATGTATTGTCAGGTTTAATGAAATAAGTTACAAAAATAAAATTCAAAATTTATATTTGCTACTGAAAACTGCTAATTATCAACAACTTGGCTGAATTTCTAAACAAATTTTTGAATCCAGTAATACTGGGATTAGTTTTCATGTCTAATTTCTGTATATGCAGTTTCATGGAAAAGCAATACAAGGAAGATTTAGTTATTGCTTGTTCTAGATCCTATTGTTTAGAATTATTGCTTTAGGTGAAATTCAAGGTATTGCTGGCATACACGAATTAAAAAGAGCCAAGTACTACTTTTATAGCAGCAAAACATAATTAAATAAAATTGTAGATACATAAAAGCATAAAAAATATTTCTTTTAATGACTACTCTGTTGTTTAGCTCTCGACTCTGATCAAGCAGACTTATGATCAAAGGTGTTTCAGTCATAACTGTCCTTTCTTGACTTATTGCTAACACCTGAGCAATAATGTCTGTAGGCATATAACTTAGCCTTGTGAAGTGGATGTTTGCTGTTAGTGTTGCCTTCTGACTTTCGTATCTCAAATATAACATTACTTATTTGCCTTCAGGTTACAGTGTTGTCTACTTGACAAAGAGAAGTTGTTTGTCACATTTGGGAATGTTGCTTTCACATCTGAGTTGGTGTGTCCCAAGTTCAGCATCCTTGATCCCACTTATCCATAAAGAAGAGGGAAAATGTTACACTGATTTTGGTAATGTTTGAATGAAACAAGTCATCAGCTTGTAGTCAAAGATGGTAGTAAGATCTAATTGACATAGCTGATTATTTTCAAAAATGATTGTTAAATGATAATGAAAAATTTTAATTCCATGATAAATTTTCTTTCTATTTTACCAAATTGGCCCTATCCCAGTTTAATTTTATATAAGAGCTTCGGGATTCCTTGACTTAACACATTTTACCATTCATTCAACTCTTGCTCTGATCTCCATAAAATTCTGTGAAGTCTATTTATTCTTAAAAGAAAAACGGGGAAAAAGACAAAATTTGATATTAAAAAAAGGGACAAAATGGAATGGAAGGGAATTTTGTTGCAATTATCATTAATTTTACTTCAATAAGAAAGTTTACACTCTTTGTTTTTAATATCATGTAAATATTGATTAGAAATACATTAGTTTATTACCCAAAACTAATAAAATATTGATTATTCTTGGTTCAGACATGTTTCGCCAACAACAATCAATTATATGTTCTTTTTTTGACTTTTTGTTTCATGCAATATGTTGTTCAGCTTTTTTATATTTTGCACTACCATTCATGTTTTTACACTATGTATTGTATTGGTATAGAGTTATTTTACTTTTATAAATGAATATCATTGTCTCGGTGATACTATGTAATTTACTAACATGTTAAGTTGTTGCATCAGCCTGAGGTCTTTTTAGTGTGTAAACACACACATGCATACATACATACATACATACATGTGTTTCTATAATGTAACATATATATAGATAAATAGATTGATAGATAGATAGATATTTACATAAATACACACATTTCTATAATGTAATATATATATATATATATATATATATTGTAATGGATTTTCCTCATTTTCAATTATTAGTGTTCAGTTAATCAACCAATTGAGCTACCTACTCATTGTATTTGTGAGTAAGTAGTTGAATGTTTCTCAAGCATGTGTACTCTCAATGCAATCCTGAGACAGAATCAGTGTAATGCAATGTGTATAGCAAACCTGAATTTTTGAATTACAAATTCAGTCCATCCAACGGTCTTCCAAACAGCTACATACTCACAGATAGTGAGTGAGTGAGTATGAGAGTGAGAGAGAGATAGAGAATGAGAGGGATTGAGTTTGAGTGAGATAGTGAGTTTGAGTGAGATAGGGTGTGAGAAAGGAAGAGAGAGAACAGATCAAATAAATAGAACATGAAAAATGATGAACAAGTTCACATATTTCTCCTCATTAGCTGTTGACCGAAGTTCTGCTGTTTTGATACTTAACAACAGTATTGCTAACTTCAGTGTACTTGTAGATTTAAAGAAAAATTCTACTTGGGAAAGAAAGGTGTAGTTAAGACAGGACAATAACAAAGGATTGGGACAACAGACATAGGACAATGCATTTACAATTCCACAAGATGAGACGATGATAAGTATGAGAATAAATGAAAAATACTTAGGTATATCAAAACTTAACATAAAATGATACGCAACCGGAAAATAATACTTTCTTGGACTTTTACTAAGACAAAGAAGAACATAACAAAGTATTAAACAAACAGCAAAACTCTTTCAACTAAAGTATAACAGAAAAGACAATGTGAGGACATGTACATAACACTGAAGAAAAAATAGATAATTTTATGTTAGCCCTTGAATGAATATAAAGAAGACAGCAAAAAGCTAAATGATAGAAACGTGGTTGATTTTGAAAATGAACAGAGCACATGAGAATGAATGGCTTATGGCAGTAACTTCAATGTGGCCTTCCAGTATAGAAATATTTCTCCACCAGTTTTAGATAAGTATACTAGTGTCATGATGCCATGATTTTATATCAAACTTTTATTTTCACAATGCTGTGATTTTAGATCAGTGGTGGGGAGATTGATGGCTTTCTGAAAGAAATAAATTTGAAAGAAAATTATTATTCTGGTATATATTTTTGTTAAGTTGAAAAGACAAGCTTCAAATTAAATAATTACAAATTTTAGAAACTACCATTTGTATTTCTTTATCTACGTTTAATTACTTTTGAGAACTATTGATATGAACTGTAGCCTTGCATACACAGTGATTTGTCATCATGTGTACTCTTTTAGAGGCAGCTGTAGATACTTAATATTTAAGCACACTTAGCATGACAAAAAAAAAAAGAAAATTGCTTCTAAAAGTTTAGAAAAAAAAAAGAAAATTGCTTCTAAAAATTTAGAAAAAAAATTGCTTCTAAAAATTTAGGGTACGAGTTTTAAAAAATAGAACTTCTTCAGTCTTAATCTCTGAAGACCTATAGAGCACTCTGTTCATGAATATTACTTTTACTGTTAATTATGTAATAGATTTCTTTTGATTTACACACAGGGATTAGTAAG
>NC_068998.1:19595126-19599708 GCF_001194135.2 Octopus bimaculoides | reverse complement strand
TATATATATATATATATATATATATTAGTGGGGTTTTCTTTATGTTATTTGGGACTTCAAAAAGTGATTTTAAGTCATCTTGTAGCCTGATTCATCTCAAAAATATTGGTGTTATTGTTATAATTGAGGATGGTCATATTTTTTGCCAATTAAACACATGCACTATATACTTGGTTTTTACTTCAGCTTTATTATCATTATTATTATTATTTTAGTGTCTTGGTCTAAGCTCTTTCATCACACATCCTGAGATAAAGGGTCACTGGTGCAATCACAGGATGTGTGATGAAAGAGCTTAGACCAAGACACTAAAATAATAATAGTGAATCTGAAGAGAAGACAAAGTATATAGTGCGCATGTTTATAAAGGTTACTGCTGTTTTCTGTGTTAATGAAATGAATTTTGTCTTCTGTATATAACACTGAATTCGGTTTTGTATTACTTTGAATGTATTTTCAAGATATTGAACACAATAGTTTTCAATATTACAACATTATTGTATCACCACTACCGTAGATCTTAAATTTAATAGATACAGTGAACCCAATTTAATCTGAATTTTACTGGAAAAAAAAAACAAATTATAATCGTAATTAAAATTTTAAGATAAGCTTAAAAGTGAACAACAATGACAACTTTGTACATTGTGCCATCGTTCAAGTGTGAGACTTAGCATCCACACATGTTTTTACAAATGTAATTTTAATTACTATGATATCAGGCTGATAATCATGATGTAATCTATGTAGGCTACGGGTAAGTGTTAAGTATGTTTTGTTATACCAATCCTAGGTTTATGGGTGTAATTTATAGATAGAAACTATATGGAAGCCTGCCATGTGTGTATGTGTATGAATGTTTACATTCAGCAATGTCTACATGAAATCACTCGAGCAAAAGTGGTGGCGTTATTTTGACAATTCCCTGTCAACAGATCGCCTTTATTGCTCAACATTTCAGAAGATGATTGAAATACAAACCCCCTTAACCCTTTGGCATTCAGATTATTCTGTCAAATGTAATGCTTATTTATTGACATTGTTTTGAATTAATTATGCATTACCTCACAGCTTCAAGATTTCAGTGATGTGATTGTTTATTTTTAGAATGACTTTGTAGGGGAGGTGCAAAAGGTTGGATCTGACAAGTTTGAACCTAAAACATGTTGAATATTTGGACCTGATATGACTGGTTCAAATTCTAAAGGGTTAAATGAAAAATGGCTATGGGTTAGTAACAGGAAGAGTATTTAGATTTAAAACAATACTGCAGTAATAAGTATTCTTTCAACTCTTGCTAGCATGATAAAACAGATTTTAAACAAATGAACAAACAATGAATGCTATTATATTACAATCTTCTATAATCGATCTATTATTATCTATTGAGAGTGGCAGCTGGCTAAATTTTTGAAGAAGGTAGATTTCTAATTAAGAGCCCTTCTGTTAGCATCCCAACCACTGATGCGGTACTGTGTATCTTTAAATAAGTTTGATAGACAGTACAAATTACCATTTTTTTTTTTTTTTTTTTTTCAATTGTTGAGGAATTGTATTGTTGGAGAGTTTTTCGTTATTTGTGATATTAAGTTGAAATTCTTACATGAATGTTACTGTATGAAGATAGAAGTCATGCTTCTACAACCTAATGAATTGTGAGATTCACTTTCAGTGCCAGCATTAGTTGGCTAAATCTGGTGTACTAAATTCTCTCAAGTTATTTTAGTCATTTGACAATTTTCTGGAAGATTGATTTCTCAGAAGAATCAAGAAAATGGCAAACTATTTTAAGTCTTCTTTGATGTACCATCGTGAATCAACCAATAACATCCTTCACCAGCTGAGTGTCCATTGTCTAACCATTCTTGTGGGAAGCATTTTCTCTATAATAAATATATAATCAAACTATTTTATTGATCTTCAGCAATTCGAATTTATATTTAACCTTTTTGTTACCGTATTTAGGTTAAAATACACTACCTTGTGTTTCAATTAACTGTGAAAATAATGGAATTATTACAAAAATAACTTTGTCCTTAGTAATTTATGTTCCTTTGGAATATAAATTAACATGTAAATTTAATTGAAGGTTTGAATTTGGATGTCTTTAAAAAACGGAGTTGCAAAGTCCAGATAATATCTAGGAAGTAAATTTTAGTCAGTGATTCTTTTTAATGATATAGAGGAGGATAACATAAAATACTGTAAAAGACATATGTGAAATATGTCACTTAAGTAATGAAAAAAAAAATTTTTTATAAAATGTATTTCCTAGACAGACATCCAAAAAGTCAGTTACTTTGTGGCTATTCAAATAACTTCTCAAGAATGATGGATGATATTAACTTAGGGTGTGTAGTTGAGAAGCTTGTATCCTAACTACTTAGCTTCAGGTTCAGTCCCACTGCATGTCATCTTGGGTAATTGTCTTCTACTATATATATATAGCTCCAGGCTGACAATGCTTTGTAAGTTAATTTAGTAGACAGAAACTGTGTGGAAGCCTATCATGTGTGTGTGTGTGCACGCACATACATGCATATGTGCATTTTGTCTGCTTGTTCCCCCACACATTATGTAACAGTCTGGCTACATAATAGGGGGGACCAATAAAATAAATTGGGTTGATTTGTTTGACTAAATCTGTCAAGGAGGTACTCCAGTATGGCCACAGTCCAATCACTAAAATTAAAACAAGTAAAAGATAAAAGATAACAATGAAGAGCTATTTATTTGTACATAGATTGGCTAGGAAAGTAGCCAACATTTCAATTACTCACTTTGTGCTATTACTACTACTACTGCTGCTGCTATTTATTATAGTACTGCTTTCTGATAGTTGCTCTCGTACGTATATGTGTGTATATACACATACGTAAGCAAACCATATGTATGAAAATATGAGAAACCTACTTAAAGGTGTTATGATTGAAGGAATTATCACAACTGGATAAGTTGGACTAATGTATCCATGAGCAAAATGTGAAAACTTCAAAATTTTCCTCCAGATATGCGACGTCTTTGGACAAACTTGTTAGACATCACTGCTGGGAATTAGGTATTAGTTTAGTATGTTCCTTTTGCAAGGCATTTAAATTCATGACCCTTTATTAAATATCTGTATATATATATACACACATGATTTTTCTCGTCTGGCCGTAAAGCCTTTTCTGTTTGTTTTCCTGTCTTGTTTTTTGTCCGCCACTACATTCCTCCATGGCAAGATTTAATTTGTGTATACAAATTTAATTTGCGGTCCATGGGAAGAGCCGTTTTAACGATGCGTCCTGCCCAGCTCTTCAAAACGCCGGTGTTAAAACGGGGGTAGCTGATGAAGTAGAATGTTCTCTATGTGGCTTGTGTGTTTTCTCGTCATTGTTTTGTTTGCAATGTCCTGTACCCAGATATGCACCTATACATACAGGTGGATGTCGGTATGCACATACCTGTACGTATATATGCATATACTCATTTACTATTTGTTTTTATATATATGTGTGTGTGTGTGTGTGTGTGTGTGTGTGTGTGTGTGTGTGTGTGTGTGTGTGTGTGTATATGACAAAAACTAATAAATTGTAAGATAAAAGTCAGACTTATGATAATGTTTCAGCCATGCTGATTCTGTCCTTTCTCTCTCTCTTTTTTTTGTGTGTTTTTCTTTTTCAACCATGTATGTATGTGTATGACTGTATCCTCCAATGTGCCTATTACTTTCAAGATAATAGGCGTATATTTTGAAGAAGGCATGGATGATATTTCTTGCAGGTTGAGCAACAATAACAGACCTATTGTTGGATAATATTTCCAAAAGATCTGTTATTTATACCAAACTGCTAGGTGTATTAAGGCATGTAAGCAGTAATTATACTGACCAAACACAGTAAAACCTGCAGATTTTAATTTGACTAATGAGTATAGCATTTAATTATCAGCTCAAAAGCTGCCATTTCATTTCTACAATGTTATAAGCCAAAAATCTAAAGATAGGTGTGCATGTATTCATGTGATGCGCACATGTGTAAAGTTTTCTCTGTACAAATACTACTCTAAGCCTTTTTAAAAAATTTATTGTGCATTTGTTTCTTTTTAAATATTTTTTTGTTATGGTACTCACCTTATTAAGTTGTGAAAATATTTACATAGTTATTGACATAAGTCATGTTAACTGGATGATTTGCGATAATTTTGTTTTGTTTTCCTTTAAGCATAAATAATACTGAAATATTTCCCCAAGTTGAAGTATGTTTGAGTTGTCATTGATATCACAGATATTCATGCACAACAGAGTAACACTTCAGGTTTTACTACAGCTGATAGTCAATCCTCTTTGGTTAACTGCTAGATTATATTTTATTTTGGTAACTAGAGCAGAAATACTCTAAATTCAATCCTGTCTAAGTATAGTCAGCTAACAAAAAGACTTAAGTCATGTGTGTGGTGTGTGCATGCAAGCACATGTACACATGGTGTTAAACTTTTTCAGTGAGGCTAACTGATGAACAATCATGGCACAGGAATATACTGGCATGGTAAACGTGTGTGTGTGTGTGTGTGTGTGTGTGTGTGTGTGTGTGTGTGTGTG
>NC_068998.1:19587911-19594799 GCF_001194135.2 Octopus bimaculoides | reverse complement strand
ACACACACACACACACACACACACACACACACACACACACACACACACACATAACTATAGGTGTTGTTTATGTTGTTAAAGAATTTTGTTTAACTTCAGAATTCTAGTGGTGAAGAGACTGTTGAACTGGAATTTTCAGCTCCGCTAATTCTTTCATCCTTATTATGGTAATAGGATAAAGCACAAGAAAAGGTAGTCAGGCTTAAATGCCATACCTAGTTCAGTGTTGTGCATATCTAAGTTAACATTCCACCTAGAGTTGATAATATAAATATCAATTAATATACTAAATTCACTTGATCAGCTATAAAGTTTCTCCATAAAGAGAGAGAAAAAGAAGAACCAAAGAAAAGTACAAAAAATTCTGATGTAAAAATAAGATCATTCAGTGATCCCCCTCCCCACCAAATGGTACTTTCTGAATGGATTCCATCACCAGCCAGTTAAACACATTCTGGAATACTTGACACAGTTTTTGATTTCAGTAATCTCAAACCATACCTAAACACCATATTAAGAAAAGCATAAAGCCACAAATTCTCATTTCCTCCCACAAAAATCTCTAGTGATAGTTTTTAACCAGAGTGATATTTTTTTTTTTCCTTTTGCTAACAATTCCATTATGCAAAGACTGAAAGGAAATCTTTGTTGCTGTAATTAATTAAAAGGTTTCCACTAAACTACATGGGGCGTTGGTAAAGATGTAAATCTGGGACTTCAGAAGAATTATTCCTGTGTGGGAGAACAGACGTAAAGCTGTATGTAGTGATGAAAGTTGATTTCTTTTTTATATTTTTCTTCTCTGTTTTCATATTGTAGAAATGAGATGGTTAAATAGTTAAATAGTTAAACTGCTCAACTAAGGTATTTGATTTCAATCCAGATATCAAGTCGTAAGAGACCGTATGAAACCTTTACAATTGATTGATAAGAAAGTCACATAACCGCTCTTTTTTGTCTTATAAGGTACCTGGTGACATTATTGGTGATGGTGCCATGTAAAAAGCATCTGCGCTGATGCCATGTAGAAACCACTGGAGCTGAGGACATGTAAAAAGCACTCAGCATACTCTGTAATGTGGTTGGCATTAGGAAGGACATTCGGCTGTGGAAACCATGCTAAAACAGACAATGGATCCCAGTATGACTATGACATTGTTGCCTGTCATCAAACCACCCAAACCATGTCAGTATGGAAAACAGATGTTAAATGATGATATATATATATATATATATATATATATATATATATATATATATATATATATATACACAGACATACTCACACACATATGCATGCATACATACATACATATATATAAAATAATGTTGTATTTGACTGAAATGAACAAAATACAAATGTGAGTGTGTGTGTGAGAGAGAAAAAGATAATACATATGTATACATGCAATTCCTCGAAAATATTATTTTCACTTTGAGATACTGGTTTTACAATATACATATATATCCAAACCTATGATCTTTTCTCTTTCAGTTTCATTATACTTAGAAGTCAAGTAGAAATACTTAATACATTCTTTTTAATTTATTTTTCTTGCTTAGAAAACACTTGTTCTAGCAATTTATTTTACTTTATATGGTACTATCAGCTTGATTTCTTTCCTGTTAATTCTATTTAAATTACATATTATCTGTTAACCCAAGTACAAATTTTTCTTTTTTCTTCTTTTGCTTATATATGTGTGTGTGTGTGTGTGCGTGTGCGTGTGCGTGTGCGTGTGTGTGTGTGCGTGTGTGTGTGGCCTCTGCCAGGAGTGTAGACAGCTCACTTATTTGTATCTTTACTTCATTGGACACTAAACTCTGCTTGCAAAGACCTGTCAGGGCAAGTGGAATCGAAATCGTATTTGATCCATATTCAATGACTGGCACCTGTACCAGTGGAGCACTAACAGCACCGTCCGAGTGTGATCATTGCCAGAGCAGCTGTCTAGCTTCTGTGCCAGTGGCACGTAAATAGCACCTTTTGAACATAATCGTTACCAACGTTGCCTTACTGGCACTTGTGCCAGTGGCACGTTAGAAAACATTTGAGCGAGGTCGTTGCTAGTGCCGCTGGACTGGCTCCTGTGCAGGTGACACATAAAAAACACTATTTTGAGTGTGGCCGTTGCCAGTACCGCCTGACTGGCCCTCATACCGGTGGCTCGTAAAAGCACCCACTACATTCTTGGAGTGGTTGGCATTAGGAAGGGCATCCAGCTGTAGAAGCTCTGCCAGATCAGATTGGAGCCTGGTGCAGCCATCTGGTTGGCCAGTCCTCAGTCAAATCGTCCAACCCATGCTAGCATGGAAAGTGGACGTTAAACGATGATGCTTTGATATTTGCATATTTCTTGTGATGTTATATTTTGATTTGTTGAGATGGTGTCTTCATATTCTACTATTGGTTGTGGTGGTGGTGGATCTCTGCGATTTGGCCATGAGGATTCAATTTTCTTAATCAGCTGAGTTACCTGCTCCTGAATTAGACTGCAAGTAGTTGAGTATTCCACAGATACTTAATTCTCCAGCAAAATCAACCTGATACTGTGTGTAACAAGGCTATAACCTTTTGACTTTTAAACTCAGACTGCCTGGCAGGCTTCAGTACAGCTTCCATCTACCCAATTTCCCTCGCAAAAGTATAGGTCAATCTGAGGCTAGAGAAAATGACATTTTCCCAAGGAACCACACAATAGGATTGAATTCTGGCTCATTCGGCCATACTGCACCTACGTTCAGGTATTTCAAAAGAAATAAATGCAATTTATTTTGAAGCCTAATAACAGATATAGAGAGGTCTGAAGGAGAATTAACAGTATGACTGACTTGTTAAGAAGTTCTCTTTTCAATCACAAGGTTCAGGGTTCAATCCCACTGCAGGACATCTTGAATCAATCCAGGCCTTGTGAGCGAATTGAGTGGATGAACAGAAACTGTGTTGAAACCTGCCAAATGGACTGTATGTACAATTCAAAGGTCCAACCTTGTCACACTAACTGTGCTTGAAGGGTACATGTATCTATAGAATATTGAGCCATATTTAGGGTACATATCTCTATAAAATATTAAGCAACATACATACTAATACAATGAGCTGGGTATTTCAGTTGATTGGACAGCTGAAAATTCATAGTTAAAATTTCTGGCCAAGGTCCATTTATTTTTTAATTTATATATGTTTCTATATAACCAACCTACTCAGCCATCTTCCACTCTCTGTCTGTGCTCTCTCTTTATTCACCTTCTTGTACCCTGAAGGTATACCCTAACACATCATTTCCACCATCCATTTCCTGCTGGGGCAGCCATATATCTCTTATACACTAACACATCTGCTCTTTTTATGCTATAGCCTATCAACACCTGGTACAAATCCACTTCCCTCAATTCTGTATCCTCACTCCATCAAAGGGTCTTTTATAGTAAGTTACTTGGTGATATCACTAGTGCTGGTACCATGGAAAAAAATATCTAGTATACTGTTAAGTGATTGGTGTTAAGTAGGACATCCAAACATTGAAACTTTGTCAAAGCAGACATTGGAGCCCAACACAGCTCTCTGATTAGTCAAATCCTGTCAACTATCCAACCCATACCAACATGAAATCTGTTCACTAAATGATGATGATGATATATTTATGCTATTGCCAGGAATGTGGCCACAAGTGAATTCAAAAACTTAGTTATTGGTGATATCATAATGATTTCTAGCATTGAAATAAAGCCAAGTCTATTGACTGCTACTTTTTTTTAGTGACCTTGAAATGTTGAAAAAGAGGGTCTGATGACATTCAATTTCATTCAACGATCAGTATGTGAGATTCTGGGCAAGTGTCTCTTACTAAAGCTACAGGTCAGTCAATCCATAACTTGTGACATTTTGTTTCTACCACTTTACTGCTCTACTTTTCCTTTGTCAATTAGTATATCATTAAAAAATGTTGTAATTAGCAATTAAACACCTTTAACTACAGGAAATTACGAGGAGATACCCAAAAGTAACCAGAAAGTTCTCTACGGGACAAGCCCATTGTAGTTCAGGCTTCCGTTGCTAGAAGCCACTTGATGCAACCCTCAGGCATCAGTCTGTCAACCGGCAGCAGCAGGTACAGTCGACCTCCTGAACAAATGAAAACGTGAAAATTCATGAACTAATCTTGGAGGATCATCATTGAACTTGTTGACATGACTGGTATGTCCTGGAGTTCCTGCCAATGAATTTTGAGTGAGGAATAGTGAATGAAAAGAGTTGCAGCAAAATTTGTACCTCACTTGCTCACAGAAGATCAAAAGAAGTCACGGAAGATCAAAAGATCGTGAACTGAAAGAACAGTTGGAAGTTGATACAGACCTTTTTTTTAAAGGTCATCACTGGTGACAAAAGCTGGTGCTATGGAATTTTTAGATATGGAAGAGGTGAAGACAAAAACAACAGAGGTGTTAAAAGGCATCACTTCACAAGAGTTCCGGGGCTGCTTCCAACAGTGGAAAACGCATCTGGACTGATACATTGCTTCAAATGGAGAATACTTTGAAGGTGATAAGAGTGTAAACATGTAAAACTAAGTGAATAAAATAATATTGCAAAATTCCAGTTTTTTTTTTAGTACCCCCTTGTATATCTGCTCTGCCAGGAATTAAACAACTTTGATTGTTGCAATTGGGGATGGTATTGGACCTATCCAACCCTCTCGTCTTTTTCTGATACCCTCTCTCATTTATTCCCCATACCAAATCGTGTAACTAAGGACCTACCCATATCCAATACCCATAGCATTGTAATTTATCCTTAGGTCAGTCTTTGTTGATTCAAATGGCATACATTTGGAATAATGGGAAGCAAGGTTATTGTAGTTTAGAACTAGGTTAGTTTTTATCATTGGTTCAGCTGATACATAGTAAAGATATTGGGAGTAAAGGAGGTGGTTGTTGTGGGAGTCCCTATCTTTAGGTGTATATAAGGTATATATGAAAACAATTTTATTAAACAATATTTTGCTATAGATAATGTTTTCAGTGGTGAATCAATTCTAGAAAAATACCACTCAACAAATATCATAGTTATAAGATTTTTATAAAATATTACTTCAGTTTATATATAAATATGAATATTTTATCTCAAATTTCAATGACAGAATTTTACATGAATTTCTCAATTATTTCATCTTTAGGTAGACCTTAATAATAATAATAATAAACAGAAAACGTAAACCATTTATTTAACATTTGGCTACTTACCTTTATTTTGCTTTTATTATTCAATAATTTTCCTCTGTATTCTGCTAAAAGTAACCTCCTTAATTATTTTAATTATGTTTTTGAATTTATTGTTGGGAATGAACAATATCAGTTATAGTAATGCTTTTGAATTGTATTAAAAAAGAAAGAATTTGAAGTGGCCCACTTAGATGAATGTCTGTATAGACATTAGTCTGATTTTTCAATAGCAACACTATTACAGAATGTAAATGGTTTTCTAAACTATATCAATAAGTGATATATTGTACAGAAAAATGTCTGCAACTATTAATGAAGAAAACTATTCAATAACGACAGCATTATGTTGCTTTGTTCATTTTCAAGTATTTTTGTCAATTTCCAAGTAATCAAAAAATTCATTTTCTACATAGCAATTCTTAGCTCTTTTGTTACTATATTTCTGTTGAAATACACCTTTGTTTCAATTAATTTTAGAAATAATGAAGAAATTAACAAAATAATTTTGTTATTATTATGCTGGTGTCTGGAACATAAATAGCATGAATTTTTGATGGAAGATTTTAATTTAGATGACTTAAACACAAAGTCTGTATTATAGAACCAGAAGTGATCTCAGGCAGGTTGATATGAAAAGGGCTAGTCCTGTAAAGGTAAAGTTGTAGTTAAGCCTGTTGTTATCATATTTTTGTTAAAACATACTACCTTTATTTCAATTAATTTTTTTTTAATTTATGAAGAATTTAGTTTATATATTAAGTTGGCAACTAAGTTCCTGCTGTGTTTTAAATTTAAATTTTTTAGAAGGTTTAATAAAAACTAATTAATTAATAATGTATTCATCCTTGTTGTTTACAACTTCTTTCCAACTTTCAACAAGATTTTCAATACCTCGTTGGTAGAAATCACCTGATTTCGACTCGAAAAATTGATCCAACCAAGATCTCAATTTTGCATCAGTATTGAACGAAACTCCGCACATAGCACTTGAAAGAGATCGGAAGAGGTGGAAATCCATTGGTGCCAAATCAGGAGAGTACGGTGGGTGTGGCAGCACTTCCCAGCGATGCATTTGAATGGCTTCCTTGGTCATATTGGCGATATGAGGATGGGCATTGTCGTGCAGCAGAAGAACTCCATGCTGCCGATTAGGTCTTTTCTCTTGAATAGCCGTGTTGAGTCGTTCCATCTGTTGAACATAGAGGTCTGTGTTGACCATTTGGTTCCGTTCAAGCAATTTGTAATGGATAATCCCTCCCCAGTCCCATCATACGCACAACATCGTTTTACGTGGATGAAGATCTTGTTTCATACGTGGTGTCACTTGCTTACTGGGGCTAAGCCATTCCTTACACTGCTTCATATTGATGTACAGGCACCATTTTTCCTCACCAGTAACAATTTGGTAAAGAAATCATTGCTTGTGCCCATGAGTTGAGCGGTGACGAGCAAGCAAACCAGCAGAGATTGTGGTTCGTTGATTTTTGTTGTTGTCACTTAAAGCATGCAAAACCTATGCCCATACTTTTGAACCTTTCCCATCGAGTAAAGATGCTTCTCTATAGCTGTGTAGGAGCATTCCATTTTCTCTGCCAGTTCCCTTGTCATTTGACTAGAATTTTTGTGCAAAAGTTGGTTTAATCGCTCTTCATCAAACTCAACTGG
>NC_068998.1:19583910-19586741 GCF_001194135.2 Octopus bimaculoides | reverse complement strand
CTGCAATCTATTCTATAGATAACTTCTTAACATTTAAAATTATATTAATTAAGAACTGGATATTGCAGATATGATTTTCTCTGTATTTGAACATTTTTCTCACATTTTAAGAGAACACACATTTTAAGAGAACACATTGAAAGAACTACTGATTTTTTTTTTTTTTTTAATCCTAGGTGATTTAGATTGTTGCAGAGATTATGTGGTGTGTTGCTTTAATGACCCTTGTACAGGGTCTCCTAGACTAGTGGAGGGAGGGAGGAAAGTATCCTGAAATTGGAAACCTGGTACAGATGTCTGCAACAGAGTGGAATCAAAGTACCATATGAATTTGAACTAGATTGATACTTTTATGTTGGCTCTGAAAGCATAAAAGCAAAGTAGACCTCAGTGTGCTCATTCTATTAAAAATGTTGATGATTGTTTCACTTCAATATTTTCATGAGCCTTAAATATTCTTTTTCTTTTTTTCTTTTGTGTTGTTTCAATCTTGGTTTTACATATGTTCAGCAGTCAGATTTCTTTTGTTTCGTTTTTTTGTCTTGGTTATTACTAAATTTTCCCATTGAATGAATGAAATAAGTACTGCAAGCTAAATATTTAATCAATTAATTGCACAATACTTCCACTCCTTGTTGTTCACTTGGTTGTACAATAGCTTCCATGGAAAATTACAATTCATTGTTATAAGTAGTTGAAGTGTCTGCCAACACCATGGTGCAATACCAGTGATAATATGAGCTGTCAGTCATACATTTGGGTTTGTGGCAGTTCTCAGTTTATCTAAAGTTGCAATTCATGCCAGTATCAGAAAATAGTTCTTTTAGTGATTTATTGAAAAGAATTCATTTTAGATTTTGCAATTTAAAAAAATATTCATTTCTTTTTTTTTATATATCTTGTGGGAGTTGTTTTGTTTTAACAGCTCCTTAATTGTTAGTTTAGGAATTTGTTATTGCATACATGTTTGTATAATTTATGCAGTTGTTTCTATGGAATATATAATTTTTAAGTGATTATATATTCCATAGAATGTATACATTCTTCATGCACTACTAGAAAATTTTTCAATGTCATTATTTCAAATTGCCTCATCAATTATTTTCATACCTAAGCTATATAATCATAAAAATCATTGTATAGTTTGGTAATTTTGTCATACTATTCTTTGCTTAGGAGTTCTAAAACCAAAACATGTCCAAAGTTGAAATGAGGTAGCTGGGTGAAGTTGTTTGGACGTTGGCAATTTGATATAGCTGACTGAACAGTGACCCTGTTTTTGGCAACAGTACTTTTTGGCAATGGACACACACACACACACACACACACACACACACACACACACACACACACACTCACATGTTTACCCACACAAAAATACACTTACAGATAGAGAGGAGAAGATACAGTCATTGCAATTTGGTAATTGAATCTCCTCATATACATAAAAGAGAGAGAATAAGAGAAACACTGAAAGAAAAGAAACATTAAAGCCTCTGATATCAAATAAGTCAGTGTTGAATCAATAATGTCTGGCAGGTGGCATTAAAACAGCTGTGCCAAAATGCCTCATACTCATCCAAAGTTGTCACCTTAACTACCAAAGATAAAACTTAGTCTTCCCAATCCAGCATATCCCTATTTAATTTTGAGTCCTTTTAAATCTTGGAGTTCTTTAACTTGTTAATGACTTCTCACTAGACAGAACCAGGAAAAATAAAGTAAATTTGTTTAATCCACCACATAACCAAGAAGTTAATATGAACATAGCTGCAAATCTATTCAAATAGCACATCACTTCCCATTCACACAAATACCATAAGTTCATTGGTTTGCACAGTATTGTGGTAAATTACTTCTGTATGGACAACTCAACTTTCCTGATCAAATACTGTTGTTGCATAGTTATCCTCATACAGCTCACTCACATCAGCCTGTTATTGCCAAAACCTGTCTGCAAATCCACTCCGGAGGATGCTGCTGCTAAGAAGAAGTAATTAAACACATCCAGATAGCCCCTAAAAATGTTTGTCTAACTGCAGCTACTTTCACTGGTCACTGTCTTCATTGTTTTTACACCTTCATGTTAAGAAACAGATAAAAATTACGTATCTCTGTCATAGTTTGTTTGGAAATTTAGGATCCAAGTGCTATAATGCCCTCCAATAACATCATTGGGAAGGTCACATCATTTTTTACCTGGGCACAGAACTAAAGACTCTACCCCCAAGAAAAGTTCCACTTTCAGAAGCAATTTGTTATACCTCTTAACTGGGGAGGAGAGGTACTGTCCAATTGAGAATATATCTACACTTTTGATTTTGAGGGACCTTTGCTTTTCTTTGTCTTTGGAAATATTTCTAAAAGATGTTGGAGTAGTAAATTCTTATCTGTTTCAATAAATGTTATGTTTTGAGCATATGTCCTGGTATTAGCCAGAATGTATATAGTTTGATATTAGTCCAAAACTGCATCAAAAAAACGTTTAAATTTATCAAACAGTAGTAAATATTTCTAAAGTAATTTTAGATGTTTTAGATAATTTTTCAAAAAAATTATCCAGCATTTCGACTTGCTTCTTTTCCAGCTAATTAATACCCTTGATTCTGATTATTTTTAACAGCTCTAATTTTAAAACTCTAAATTTTTCTCATCCACATAAAACTACTAGCAGCTACTAAGTCTAGTTTAGCTAATCTTCATAAAGATACTATAAATGTTTTTATGAGCCTTCCTTCCATACTAGGAAATTAGAATAGCTTTGTTCAATTTTAGCAAATAGACTGGCTAAGCCACTATTTAATATTAACTCTTTCTAATCATTCTTAGCA
>NC_068998.1:19580687-19583042 GCF_001194135.2 Octopus bimaculoides | reverse complement strand
AAATTAAGCATGATTCATCCGTTGTCTAATGTAAATATTAATGTTAGACTTAACTTGCTATACACTTCTGATGGTTTGGAATGAAAGAAGCAAAATATGAGTGAATGAGATAATATTAACTAGGTCCTTTTTGTCTGTGTTTTTTTTTTTTTCAAATCCTAATTAATGGAAGACAAGAATATATTTCAGTTGTAATAGCTAAAGAAAATTGTCTAAACAGGAGAATCCACAAATAATATTTTGAGCACATTTATCACTTGTCAAAAAGATAAGTTCTTTCTTTCTTGTGTATGAATTTGTTCATATTGGCAGGTGACAGTTTATAAATTTAGATATCTATATGTAACCTTGGAAAAAGTTTTCTTTTTTGTTTTAATCTGAATGCTGTTGCAAGTGCTGACTACTGGACCAATGAAGAGGTCACTATGTGATCATTCAATCTGCTACCTAATCTCCCTCAAATAATAGCCAAGTCTTCCTTCGATAGCAGCCAAATCTCTGTCAGATCATACTCTGTCGTCTTTAAAAAAGAGGAAAGATACATTAAAAAATATGGTCATAAATATTCAAAATGATGGGATGGTCATAACAGATATATCTGTTCAGTCTGGTAGCTAAATAATCCCTATGGAAAAATGTTTTGCTTTTAAGCTCTCTTTAGTGGAGGAGCTGATATACTCTAGTCAAAGACCTTAATTCCTTTTAATAATATTTCAGTCCAAGACTAATTGATCTAAGAATTAACATATACTTTGTCATATATGCATATGTCTCTAAGATATAAAATATTTTAAAAGAAAGAAGCCCACTCATTCTTTGATGCATATGCAAATAATATTTATAAAAGTATATAATTATACTATCATTCCCATTTTCTTGCCAAAGCATATATTGTCACATGAATTTCAGTCTAGTCACATGCTCATGTCTTGTTAGCTGTTATATAAATAAGATCTCCCCTCTCCCTCCCACAGAGAATGTTACTAATGCATACTTCTGCAGAATTTCTATCTATTTCACATTTTCTGCACTGTTTGTAATACCCAGATATCCAAACATATGGCATGAGTTTTTATAAAGCAATATTCCGCAGTATCTTATGAGATAAAGTTGACAAAAAAAGCACACTCATACACACATGCACCATATCTGTTCATTATAATTTTAATGACTCTGGTTGTGTGTGTGTGTGTGTGTTTGTTTGTTTTTTAGATATATTGATGAATATTTAAATAGGATGCCAGTTGATAAATTCCATATTGGTATACTCTGATTCTATTGCTAATTATAATGTTCTTTGTAGCATTAATTTTACTGTAATCATGAAGTCTATCTCTTCACAGCTTTATCTGGAGAGTTAGCAATTATGTTGCTAAGTTACTGAGTAAATAACTGTAGTTTTCTAAGCTACAACACAGTAAGATAAAAATTCGTATTATTTTTATAGGAGAATCTCTATCTGATTGATGTTAGCAATAGTCTGTGCATGTGTCTACTTGTATATAGATACAATGCATCCTAGCCTGAACAAAAAGCACACATCTATCTACATTCCAGACTTGATCAGCAACTTGAAATTGGTGTTATTCTGTTTCATATGCTGGTAGTAATTTAGCTGCAGGAATGGTATATTGGACCACACATAGGGTTGGATCCTTCCTTGTTGAATGATATAGTGGCTTACTGTTGCCAATCAAGACAAATGAATTAGTTATTGGTCAAGCCTGTGAGAGAACCGCTATATGGTCACCTGACCTGCTAGAAACAGCTACTAAATTTCCTTCAATCAGTTTCCTACCTTCTTACAAAAGGCAAAACATAAGATAATGTAATCCTGGATAATCTATGCTTGAAAAAAAAAAAGATAAAGATGGGGTTGACCACAGCTGGACCATTTTCAGTCAAAAATCTGCTGAATCAAGGCTGGCCTGAGGTCTAAAACACAAATAGTTATTGGTGACATACGGGGATTAATTATCTTTTATCATCTACTTGTTTCAGTCATTGAACTGGAGCATTGCCTTGAAGGATTTAATCAAACAAACAAACCCCAGTACTTATTTTTAAATTTGATTCTTAATCAGTCTCTTTTGCCACACTGCTAAGTTACAAGAATATAAACAAACCAGCACTAGTTGACAAATGATGGTGGCTTTGGTCAGTTCATAAGGCTTTGGTTAGCCTGAAGCTGAAGTAGAAGATACTTGCTGAAGGTGCCATGCCATGGGACTGAACCCAGAACCATATGGTTGTGGAAGCAAACTTCTTACCACACAGCTATGCCTGTTTACTAATATAAAATTTGATAAGTGTGTGGCATGTTGGAATAAGTGTGTGGCATGTTGGAATAAGTGT
>NC_068998.1:19569134-19580587 GCF_001194135.2 Octopus bimaculoides | reverse complement strand
ATATATATATATATATATTTTAAATCAATATATATTTAGACAAAACACACTATATTTTATTAAAATTATATATATATGTGGTAAGTATATACATAGCATAATACTGGAAGTGACACTTTGGTAAGCAATTTTAACTCTCAGTTTGTCCAGGTGCATATCTGAGTGATATTTTCAGTCACTATTAACAGTAAATACTTCATCAATGCTAACCTAGTATTTCCATTTTTTTTTTCTTTTTGTATTTGGTTTGCAAGGATTCTTGATGTGAAATTGTGATGTTGTTAAACCAATTGACAGATTAAATCTGGCATCCAAATAGACTCATAGCTGGATTTGAACTTAGAATGCAAAATATCAAAACAGATACCACAAATCATCAAGTCCAGTATTATAGTTCCACCAGTCCACTACCTTGAACTTGGGTTGGACAGTCATCTGCCTCGTTGTGTGATAAGAAGTTTGCTTCCCAATCACATGGTTCTTGGTTCAGTCCCACTGCATAGCACTTTGGGCAAGTGTCTTTTTCTGTAGCCCTGGGCTGACCAAAGCCTTGTTGGTGGATTTGGCTGACAAATTGCATGGAAGCCAGCTGTGCGTGTGTGTGTGTGTGTGTGTGTGTGTGTGTTTGTGTGTGTGTGTGTGCATATGTGTATGTGTTTGGATGTGCATGTATACATATATACATATGTGCTTATATATGTATGTGTGTGTATATATATGTTTGTAGATATGTGTGTGTGTGTGTGTGTGTGTGTGCCTTCTTGTCTTTACAATCTATGTGTCACTGTCAAACAAGCAGTGTCATTGATTTCCTGTATTCTGCAAGAAATGTCTGACCACAGGGAAATATTACCTTGCTTGGAAACAGGTGAGGCATCAAGCCATAGAAAATGTGCTTCAATAAGCTCATGCAAAGAGAAAAGTAGGCATTAAAACGATGATGATGTAATTGATCTTGGCAAGATTTAAGTTCAAAGAACAAAGTACCAGGACAACTAGCGCAAGGCATTCTATGTTATGTTGTAATGAATCTGAATGAAAATGGTGTTCTAACCCTGACTATTTCATTTTACCTGGTATTGCATAACTCTAGGATTGCATAACTCCATATATCCTTCACATTTTAAAAATTATGTTATTTGAGGGAGATTTTACTGTTATTTTCAGAGAATCACTTGCCACTGTTGATCTGTAGTAATTTAAAAACCATCTACAAACTTCTGTTATATAGTGGGTGGAGCCACAACTGATATGAACATATTACCTTTTTTTTTTTTTTAAAGAAAAAGTTACAATATTCAGGAACCAACCGAAATGGCTGGTTTAGTACTGCAAGTCATTAAGTAAATGTAAATATGCTGAAAAAAATATGACAATTAAGTTAAAAGCAAAAAAAAAAAAAGAGGAAAACCCAAGGAAGTTTGATAAATATATTGAGAGAATTGTATTTTGTTTCTGTGTATGTGTATATGTATATGTGTGTGCGCTTGTGTGTTTATCTGTGTGCTTGTGTCACATGTACACACACGCACACATACACAACAATATTATTGATTTTTAGGTGCATTGCGTATTGAATGCGGCAAGTCACGGGGATGTCTGTATGCAAGCAACAGTCAAGCTACAAGTTATTTGGAGAAATCCTAGTAGCCGTTTGTGACTTGCAGTCTGAATCATTAATCTATTTTTATCATTTTTATTTATTTTATTTATCTGTTTGTTTTTTTATTTATTTATTTATTATATTATCCAACTAATCCGGTGTATAACAGTTTGGTCTGCGTTGATAATGATGACAACGACTATATTCATTGGTATTATTATTAATGAATTGTATCACATATGTGATTTGTGATATCTGATGAGGGTTAGTTGCTGAAGTAGAAAACAAATGAAAGATCATCGGAAATAAGAATTCCAGTCAGATATTAATCCTTTATCGATCTATGATTGAAAGCTTTCCAGACATGACCATCTCATCTTTTTTATATGTTATGGACTACATTGTCCAATCATCATCATTGTTTAACATCCAGTCTCCATACTGGCATGGGTTGGACAGTTTGACATGGAGCTGGCTAGCAGGGAGCTGTCCGAACTCCAACTGTCTGTTCTGGCATGGTTTCTACAGCTGGATGCCTTTCATAACATCAACAACTTAACAGAGTGTGCTGGGTGCTTTTTATATGCCACCATCAGTTGGTAGAGCATCATACTTTTATGTTGTCAGATGTGTCCTTTATTTAAGACAGTAGGCTGTAGGTATGACAGCGATTTGGCTGTTATATATATATATATATATATATATATATATATATATAAAAATAAAAGATTTAGATTCAAGATTGAATGTGGCACTTAAATTTAGGCACCCATCCTGCAGGCTGTAATAGTCAGTAAAATAGAAATAAAACTTTTAACTTATTCTTTCTGTGTGGCCCAATATCAAATGGTTCATGGCCCACTACAGGTCTGCAATTCAGTGGTTGGGGATACCTGAATTAAGGTATTCACTACTTTTGACATAAATTTCTCAGCAGAACATCCTTTAAATGGAGCTTAATCTAACTTCTTGTAGAATTATTTTTCAATTGAAAATAAATGTTTTGAAATACTAGATTCATAAACAGGAACTTCGTTAAATTTCTCTGTATTTTATACTGCACATAAAATACATATAACAAAAGTAATGATAATTTTCTCTTTAAATACAATGCCTGTCCTTCGAGAAATAAGCTGCACCCAACTAGCTACAGGAACCATATACTTAATTTTGATAAAGGAGTTGTTCTCAGTATCTTTTGTCGCTTTGTGCCAGATAAGTGGTTCTGGTTTTATCTGCTGTTGCTTCTGATACAGAGCAATTGTTTATTTAGTGTTTTATTTATTTTAATTATGAATTTAGTAGCTGACATTTTATGCACTTCTATTACAAGAAGTTAGACATGAAACGATGACACTTACATCTTACAGAAATAGTTTTCCTGCTGTGGATTGTTTTATTTCTTTTGTGTATTTTACTATTTCAGTTCACAGCAAGTGTGGAGAGAGACAGTTGGAGAAATACATTTGCCAAATAGTAGCTGTATTTTAGCTGTCTTCAAGAACAAACACTTATAACAATTTAGTACAGTTGACTTTAGAAAAACAACTGGAAAACTCTTAGGAATTTTGGATATATATCAGAATCAGTTGAAGCTAAATAACCAACCTGTTTGCGTCATGTAGTGTAGGTTGTTAGTTGCTTAACTCTTTTGTTATCATATTTCTGTAGACATACACATAATTTTTAAAACAATGAAGAATTTAGAAAAATAATTTTGTCATTAATAAAATGATGTTTGAAATAAATTAACATAAAATTTTGATAAGTTTTAATTTATATTACTTTGACCCTTTAATATTCAGATTACTCTGTCAAATGTAATACTTATTTATTCACATTGTTTTGAATTAATTGTGCACTATCTCATAGCTTTAATATTTCAATGATGTGATTGTTTACTTTTAGAATGACATTGTAGGATAGGTGTGAGAGGCTGAATCTGGCCAGTTTGAACATAAAACAGAATATTCGGGTTAGATATGGCCAGTTTGAATGCTGAAGGGTTAAAACAGGAAGTTTATATCATAGAACAAGAGCAGTCTCTTGCAGGTTGTATCAAAAATATTAAGCACTTTAGATTTAGAATGAATTATTTTACATTATAACTCATTGCTAATTACAGTCATCATCTGGTTTAATTTTCAGTGATTTCAATCAACAATATGATAATTTTAGGTACCCACTAAATAAAAAAAATAAAGAATCGAATAAAGATTTAATTAAAGTCGATAATAAAAATTTCACATAATTTTGAATGGAGTCATTGCGGCAGGGTTTGCATGTGTCTTTACTAAATCTTCAAATGGATGTTTATCTCTCCAATTCCTAATGAGAAGATTTACATAACTCACTGCAAGATTGTATTGAAAAGTTTTGTTGGTTGTTAACTGTTGTTGCATATTACAGCAGTGATCTGTGCCATTGACTGAACCAGCAAGAATTAATGACAGAGAAAACTCATTGTTAGTGAGTTAATATGAAACGTCTTGCCTTTGATTATTAGATCTGTGTGGGTGTATGCATTTATATATTTATGGCAGCTCTCTGGCTTCCATGCTGGTGGCATGTAAATAGCATGAGCGTAATCGCTACCAGCGTCACCTTACTGGCACTTGTGCTGGTGGCACATGAACAAACCATTCGAGCGAGGTCATTCCAGTACCACTAGACTGACTCCTGTGCAGGTGACACGTGAAAAACACCATTTCAGCGTGGCCGTTGCCAGTACTGCCTGACTGGCCCTCGTGCCGGTGGCATGTAAAAGCACCCACTACACTCTTGGAGTGGTTGGTGTTAGGAAAGGCATCCAGCTGTAGAAACTCTGCCAGATCAGATTGGAGCCTAGTGCAGCTATCAGGTTCGTCAGTCCTCAGTCAAATCGTGCAAGCCATGCTAGCATGGAAAACGGACGTCAACCGATGATGATAATATATATATATATATATATATATATACAGTGAGAGAGAGAGAGAGAGAGGTGTAACTCTGTAATTAAACCAATCATATTTGTAATTAGACCAATCATATATTTTTTACAGTGATTGAAAATACACAACATATATGGCCAATGTAAATCATAAGTTATATATAGCATCCTAACTTGTTGAAGTTTGGCTTTTAAGGGCAATAGCTGTGCCATTGTGACATTTTTAGTGTGCATGTGTGACAGAGCACTGTTGTACTGAAAGAGAAGTTGGACATAAGAGGAATTAGATGTAGTGTGCAAGAGAGAAGACTGTGCAGGTTTGGTCATGTGATGTGGATGGATGAGGACAGTTGCATAAAGAAGTGCCGATCACTTAAAGTGGAGGGAAGGTGTGGAAGAGGGAGACCCATGAAGTAGTAAAGGCCAATCTCAAAGCGCTGAGCCCTACAAAGATGACAGAGGGCTGAGATATGTAGTGCATTGCTGTACTCAAGAAGACCTGCCCACTGCAACAGAATTGAGATCCTAAAATCAAGGTGCCACATGTAATGCATTGATATGGGTACTGGTATCACATGAAAAGCACTGATGCTGGTGCCATGTAAAAGGGACTGGTGATGGTGCCACTCAAAAAGCACCCAGTATACTCAGTAAAGAGCTTGGCATTAGGAAGGGCATCCAGCCATAGAAACCATGCCACACAACAGACAATGGAACTGGGTGCAGCCCTTGGCCTTGCCAGTTCCTATTAAGCCGTCCAACTCATGCCAGTATGGAAAATGGACATTAAATAATGATGATGATGATAAAGAAGTTACATACAATTAAGCATAAAACAGAACTTTAAAAAAAATATTTTAAGAGGCTGTTTTTATCAACAGGTATAAAATAAAAAGATATAAAAATAATAAACCATAAAAATACTATAAGATGAAATTAGGAATGTTTTTGTTTACCAGTTTAAAAAAAAAACCTAGAGAATATCAAAGTGAAAAATAAAGATTAAATGTCTAAAGCAATTTAATAAAAGATCATTTTAAAAGAAATAAACTCAGTAACATACAATAATTCTTTCCTATTGAGATGGAAATTTGAGTGTAACATGAAAGATTACATTAAATGAAATAAAAATTATATTATAAAAGATTAAAAAGTTTATCTCTACAAAATTTATTAAAGAAACATTATATTCTATAAAAATAGTAAATCTTGGATTTGGATTTTTTATTTAACTATTGACATCATGTTCTTAGAAATAGAATTTATAATGGCCCCTAAATTGGAGCCATTAAATCTGATTTGATTATTTTCAGTGCAGAAAACTCAAATTATTAACAAAATCGAACACGCATACACAAACTAACAGCACACATACCTTGTGTATGTGTGTTGTTAGTTCATGGGTCAGCTGCAGTTATTAGGCATAAGAGAATATATTCTCTATGTGCCTGGTGTGAAAAAAACACCTAAAAGTAAGTCTTAATCAAGCGAGACAACTCACATATGTCCCTTCTTGGAGCATCAGACATTGATGTTTCGTCATTGTTGTAACTTATCAATGCTGCATACCAAACAAGGCCAGCTGCAAGCCACATTGACAACTATGACTATATGCTAAATGGTTTAAATGCCATCTGTGGAACTGAAATTTTAACACATTATATGACATGTTATATTTAATTGACACAACACCAATCATCTTAGCACTAAGATTGACTCTTATCTGGCCCAAATATTCTACCTGTTTTATGTTCAAACTAACCAGATCAGGCCTCTCACATCTACTTTACAATGTCATTCTAACAATATACAATCATGTCATTGAAATCATGAAGCTACAAAATAATGTATGATAAATTCAAAACAATGTGAATGAATAAGTATTGCATTTGACAAAGTAATCTGAAAGCTAAAGGGTGAAGACCTTTCCAGAAATTAGTAGAGAAAAACTTCAACATTTATTTACAACTGGTGAAACAAATGGAAGGAACACCCCTTCAGTGGTATGGCCCGGTTGGAGACATTATTGAATGAACTACTGCCTAATTTCTGGAGTCTAACCAGAAAGTAATAGACATATATTGAAACAGAATGAGATGAGGTCACATTGACGGCAGTATTGTGAATCTCCTCTTTGCTCAGCTTGTCAAATATCTCCCCAAAAGACACAGGCCACCTTGTGTTGCAATGTCTGACCACTTTGATTTCAGTAGGATATGGAACAATATAGGCAGCTGGTGAGGTGGTGTGTGAGGCACTATATGGAACAACAGTCACCACTAACTTCACTAACCTAATACTTGCCCTTGATGCCATGACTGACTCTACAGTTCTGGGATGTATATCTACACACACACACACACATGTTTTTCACAGTATAGCATGATGTGTCTTAGTGTAATAACAAATAATTGGTGAGCTAGGTGTATTGATACTTTTCACCTGTTTGGAACCATCTAGTTTCCAATCTGCTGCTGCTGGCTAGCTCATGAGGTGAACTGGGAAGCAGCCTCTGCCAGTATGTTGCCTCTTTCTCATGAAGACTCCCACTAAGTCTCTGTGTGGCCATACATGGTAAATAGGTGCCTGGCAACTTCACCTCAGCCTGACTTGATAGAGCTCAGGGCAGTAGTGGACCCTAAACACACACAGTGTTTTATCCCTGCCACCACCAGACTTGAATCCTAATGCTTCTGACAACTACAACTTGGAGACACAAGAAAAGCTGACAGTTGCATCTTGTTATATATTTCAGCAGCAGCAGTTCATAGTTTTGTTTTTCTACTTGGCTTACAACTAGCTGACTGGTGTTGAGAGCACTGCCAGTACAAAGTTGGTAGCATGCCAGCACTTTTCTTTCTCTATACTACTGCATCCAACTAAACAGGTCTCTGGAGAATTAGTTATCTTTATATAGTTGGCTCAGAATTTCAGCTTCTTATCGTTAAGAAAATCCAAACTTGTGAGTGGGTAGAAAATGTAGGAAGACCAGTATTTGTAATGACTTGTAATATGTTTTAATGTTCTGCTCATTCTTTTTTTTTTTTTTTTTTTACTATTTCAATGACCCTTTTACATGTTAAAAACGTTCATAGTTTATCTAATTTTGTGATTAAAATACAATTTAACAATATAATTTCACTTAGTGATTGTAATTAAAGCATAGTACTTCTAGAATCCCATTGCCAATTCAAAATACAAACTAGCTTCATCTGCAGCATCAAGTTTTCTTTTATGCATGTGCGTGTGTGCTCACATAGTTATTGTTGGTCGCATGTATATACACATGTATATACACATGTATATACACATGTAGTTAGCTTGTGCATGCAGCAGGATATGTATGCAGTTGGATGTAAATGCAGCCAGCATGTGAAAGAATGCCGGCTACATTAATTATATGTTCTTTTTTCATCTTTCCAAGGATTAAAAGAGACCTGTCTGATGACATGAGTCATGTACAACAGATGTGCTTGACTACATGAGTAAGTGGGAGGTCCCTGAAAGTAACTTGACATGCTGTTAATAAGTCAAATCTTCTTTAGATCACACCTGTCGTCTTAAAAGAAGCAGTCAGTCAGTAAAATATATCATCATCATCATCGTTTAACATCCGCTTTCCATGCTAGCATGGGTTGGACGATTTGACTGAGGACTGGTGAACCAGATGGCTACACCAGGCTCCAATCTGATTTGGCAGAGATTCTACAGCTGGATGCCTTTCCTAACGCCAACCACTCCGAGAGTGTAGTGGGTGCTTTTACGTGCCACCAGCACGAAGGCCAGTCAGGCAGTACTGGCAACGGCCACGCTCAAAATGGTGTATTTTATGTGCGGCGTGGCTGTGTGGTAAGAAGTTTGCTTCCCAACCACATGGGCAAGTGTCTTCTATTGTAGGCATGGGCTGATCAAAGCATTGTTAGTTGATTTAATTGGCAGAAAATTAATGAGACCATGTGTGTGTGTGAGTGTGTGTGTTATTGTCTCCTTGCCTTAACATTTTATGATAGTTGTAAATGAGTGTCATCATCATGCCAGTGGTGTCCTTTGTTTTCAATTTTCTGTGAAAATGTCTGTTCATAGAGAGATATTACCTTACTTGGTACAGGTTGACAACCGGGAAGGCATCTGGCTATAGAAAATCTGCCCCAAAAATTCAATCTGACCCAGTCAAGCATGGAAGAGTGAGTGTTAAAACAGTAATAATGAGGAGGAGGAGGAGGATCTAGTAAAAATTGAAAAAAAATAAGACTGGATATCATCATCCTGGTTCATCAAAGCAGAACTAGGAGTTAAACAACAACAAATGTATTAATATTAAATTGTATTGTACTATATCTCATTTATTTTATATATTTAATTAATTATTCCATTCCTTCTATTTCCTGTTTCAAAACCTATTTGAAGTAATAGCTGGCAATCTTTGAGTCAGTGGTCAATATTTCTAATGAATCGTAATGCTAAAGGCAAGACATTTAGAATAGAATTGAATTCTAAATAATGTCATCTGCAGTGTCAGTTGCAGATAATAGAATTAAAGTATTAGATCTTGAAAGTTAATTACAGAAGATGAACATGGATGACATTAGATGAACAAAAAAAAAAAAAAAAAAAAAAAATGAAAGGTCCTGCGTTCCATAGGTAATTTGTGTTTGCATCCAGTCTTAATTAAAAAGTTCTATAATGATTATATAGTTTTAAGAACTGTTCAGTTTTGGTGCTTGCATAAAGTAAGAGAGATTGCAAAAGTAGAGAACTAGGTTAGGTGCTTACCATGTTTAGTGATTTATTGTTTTATCCCTTTAGCATTCAGATTACTCTGTCAAAAATAATTTTTGTTTATTCACACTGTTTTGAATTAATTATGCCTTATTCCATAGCTTCAAAATGTTTATGATGGGGAAGTTTATTTTTAGAGTAAAATTGTAGGGTAGGTGTGAGGGGCCAAATCCGGTCAGTTTGAACATAAAGCAGGTAGAATATTTTGGCTGGATATGTCCAATTTAAATGCTATAGAGTTAAACAGGCCATATCTGGCCCAAATATTCTACCACAGTGAAAAAACAATCTACCTCAATGAATTTCTTCTGACCCATGCAAGCCTGGAAAAGTAGATGTTAAAACAATGAAAAAAGAAAAACAATGTATGATAAAGATGAATAGGCCTGCTTGGTCAGGACCAGCTTGGAACTAAACAACAACAAATAAATATTTGTGAAAAGAAAAAGAAGAAATAAGCTCTAAAACCAACAAGAAGTAGTAAAGACATTCTATAATTCATTTTGGCATGCTGCAGTATGCTGGATATAGCTTGCAGTTTGTATATTATTTAGATCTGCTTTGCAGTATTATATTTGGTGAGTCACTTGTTTAAATCTCATTGCGGTAGATTCTTTCACTATCAATACACTAGTTAGTATACCCTAACCTTTTACAGAAAATTAATGGCCATGTAGCAAAAAATGCTTTATGAGTAAATGAAATTCTCATTTTTTGTTATTGTGTCAAGGTGGCAAGCTGGCAGAACTGTTAGCTTGGTGGTATTTCTTCTGGTTCTTTTATATCCTGAGCTCAAATCTCACAAAAGTCAATTTTTCCTTTCATTCTTTTGGGGCTCGATTAAATAGGTGCCAGTTAAGCATCAGAGTTGTTGTGATTGACTTACTCCCTCTTCTCAAAATTGCTGGCATTCAGCCAAAAATTTGCAACCGTTATTTGTGTGGGCGCATATGATTTAGTACAAGTATTTTATCTGGACAAAACTATATAACTTGACTTGTCTTACAAAAATAACCACTGAAACCGTTCAGAAATGTGCAACCAGACACATACCAACCATCAGGCAAGTACCATGCTCTGAACATCTTGCTTCCCTGGGCATGGGCACAATAAAGTTCCAACATCTGGCAACTGACATGGTAGACACCCACAAGATTTCCACTATCTTTACAACAACAACCTTGGGCACCTTTTTGAATTCCATGTCTTTCACTCATGGACATGCTTACAAAATCAAAAAAACAATACAGTACCTATGAGTTTTTCATGCTCAGAATTGCTGAAGCATGGAATAAATTACCTCCATCTGTTGTTAGCTGTTAGGACACTACATCCTTCAAAACTTCCATACTTCCTGAAATTCGCCAACTGTACACCTGATGTCCTCCATCCCTATTTCTTCTTCCTTATTGTTTAAAAAAAAAAAAACTTTTTCAGAGTTTGCTTCCTGCTCATATTCTATGTACTGTTCGTGCAGTTTTGGTTACTTTTTCTGATGAGTTGCAGTGCACCTGAGCACTGTACACAAGTTCATTATATCATTATCTGCTTTGATTTGTTTTTAGTTTTGAAATATATAAAGAATTATAGACTTTTTAATTGGATAATTGAGGCTCTATAGTTGTGATGATGTTAACAAGCTGAATAGTCAGGTGTTGCTACAGTGATTGATAATTCATTTGATGTAGGACATTTAAATCTTATCAATAGCTGCTTGACTGACAAACATTTTCCTCTTTGACTTCAGACAAATTAAGTGGTTAGGTGGATGCTGGCAGAATCATTAGCATGTCAGGCAAAATGCATTTCGTGTTCTGAGTTCAAATTCCGCTGAGATCCACTTTACCTTTCATCCTCCCAGGGTTTATAAAATATGTACCAGTTGTCCACTGGGGTTGATGTAATCGACTAGCCCCCTACCCCAAAATTTCAGGCCTTGTGCCTATTGTAGAAAGGATTACTATTATTAATATTATTTACGTAGAGAGTTAGCAGAACCATTAGCATATCAGGCAAAATACTTACCAGCATTTCATCATCTTTGTTCTGAGTTCAAATTCTGCTGAGGTCAGCTTTACCTTTCATCTTTTCAGAGTCGATAAGATATATATATATATATATATATATATATATATATATATA
>NC_068998.1:19567297-19568505 GCF_001194135.2 Octopus bimaculoides | reverse complement strand
TATATATATATATATATATATATATATATATATATATATATGTATGTATATATGTTTTTCTTTGAGTTTTTATTCAAGTTCTTCTTGAGAGAGTTCAAGCCAGTTGCTAACAAAGCAACAAGAAGTTTTGAATTGAGGGGGTTCCCAGTGTTTGTAAACATGCAGTTGAGTTGGTATGTATGTTTGTGAGTTGGCCATTTTTGAATGTTGAAATGGCTCAAGTACCTGACTGCTATTAATATTTATCATTGCTTCCCTCATTGCTATAATGGACAATTTTAAAAAAGGTTCTATTTAAATCTTTAAAACCATAGTTGAAAACTATTCACTCCAGTGAACTACTGTTTGGTCAACTCCTCCACCCATCAGGAATGTTTGGGAACACTATTTTGTATGTGTGAAAACAGGTGGTGTGTATCTGTGTGCACTAAAATACATGCTTGTATGCCTTCTTATTTATTATAAAATACAGCTATGTTATTTCACTCATCGTTTTTCCTGTCCAGTTTAACAGAGTTTGGTTCATTTATGTTTTGACATAGCATATGGTGCTTTTTTTTTTTTTTCTATACTGCAGTCTCTATTTATAGAAATTTCAGTTCAGCAGCTGGTGTTAATAATGAATGAATTCAGTTCCTGCTGACTTTACAGAAGGCATTGTTATTTAACAACTCCAATTATGACACCAATATATTTACAATATAGATAGTTTTCTTACCTTTTTTTTTTTATGGGAGTATATAAAGAAATGTTACACAGGTGTTGGTGACAAAATCCAAAATAAAATAAAATAATTTATCGTTATTACTATTGCATTACATTCTGAGTTTAAGTCTGTCAAGATTGATTTTTATCTTTCATCCCTTCAAGTTTAATAAAATAAGTACCAGTTGAGCACTGGGGTCAATGCTCCCAACTAGCGCCCTCCCGACAAATTTTAGACCTTGTACTTATTGTAGAAAACATTTTTACCATTGAATTATTGCAGTAGTTCTCCAAGTCTTTTTTATTTATATCAAATAAAAGCTATTTGGCACATAAACTCAAAGCTATATTAAAAAAAAAACAAGCAAACATATATTTACATATTTTAGCCTGTAAATGTAATAAATATAAAGTGTGACTCTGTGGTAAAAAGCTTGTTTCCTAATCACATGGTTCCAGGTTCAGTCCCACTGTATGGCACATTGAGCAAGTGTCTTCTACTA
>NC_068998.1:19555203-19567144 GCF_001194135.2 Octopus bimaculoides | reverse complement strand
ATGTATATATTTATGTGTGAGTGTCATTGTGTCTGTTTGACACCAATGCTGGTGCATTTACACCCTTGTAACTTAGTGGTTCAGCTAAAGAGACCAATAGAATAAGTACTAAGCTTACAAAAAATAAGTCTTGGGTCAATTTCTTTGACTAAAACACCCTTTAAGGTGGTGCTCCAGTATGGCTGCAGTCAAATGACTGAAACAAATAAAAATAATTTTAAAAATTTTTAAATAATAAAAGAAAATTTAAATTACAGAAGATTATTAAATATATTTCTTTATTCAAAAAATATAACAGTTAAAACTTAATATTTAGTTGGGGTTTTTTTTTTTTCGAATTTTCTTAGGACTAAATTTTATTTTTACAGCAAACTTAGCTAGATCTCATAAGCACATAATATGCTGTAGTGCCCTGTTTGAGAGCCACTGAACTTAACCCTTTAACATTTAAACTGACTATGTCTGGCCCAAATATTCTACTTGTTTTGTGTTCAAACTGGCCAGGTCTTACCTCTTACACCTATCCTACAATGTCATTCTAAAAATAAACAATCACATCATCAAAATAAGAGATAATATGAGATAGTGCATGATCAATTCAAAACATTGTGAATAAATAAGTATTACATTTGACAGAGTAATCTGAATGCTAAAGGCTCAAGGCATGAACAATTATAATTTCACTTTTCCTCTTCCTTATGAAAGTGAACCTCAACAAAGTCACTCATGCAAATCTCTTCGACAGCATGGCTCTACCCCCAGTGCTCTATGCAAATGAAATGTGGGTGACAACAAAGAAGGAGAAACAGCACTTAGTAACGGCACAAAGAGCCATGGAAAGGTCAATGCTGGGAATCTCCTTGAGAAATCACTGTTTGTCAAAGTTCTTTCATCACCATTTACAACCTTTTCAGTGAATCTCTCCCTCACTTCACTATGATGGCCTCCGTAGTGGCCTCTTTACATCCAGAGCTGAAATTCTTCCAACGTGAACTTTACATTTCATCCGTTCATGGTCAATAAAATATAGTCCTGGTCAAGTACTGGGTGCAATGTAATCAACCTACACCACTCCCCACAAGAACTGTTGACCTCGTGCCAAAATTAGAAAGAATTGTTTTTTCAGATTCTAATGAATAAAGGGTTTTTTTTTCCTTTTTTTTTTTAATGTAACTTGTAAATATTGAAGGGTGGTGAATAAAGTCTGCTATACAGGTTTGACTCCCATCTGAGTTATTTCATTTACACCACATACACTGTTATGGACAGAATCTATCAGATTAATTTTATTCTTAATACAAAACTTGAGAAGTCTTTCTAGTTTCCTTCAGAACACTCATTTCATACAAATATCAATTTCTTTAACATGTCTAGTTGATAGTTTTCTTTACTGCACCAGAGTTATGAATGTAATTTATCTTAATAATTCTTGATAAAATCAATCTAGCACATGCTATTATCATAGACATTGTTTCTTTACAGTTCAAATTTACTACTTATGTAATACAAATCTTACTTGTTTACCGGCACTTCTTTCTTATTGAATAAAATCAATCATTCATAATTGAGCTTTTAATGGTCAATATTCTTAAAGGCTTTTTAATTGTGCTATATTATGAGTGCATCAATCACTTCTCAAAATCATGGACTGGAGTACACTATTTATTATATATACTTGTCACCAAAACTGGTATGGACCTGTGTATATTATACACCTCAGTAAAATTTCTGTATGAACTATGTTACTATAGTTTTACTATATTTTATTAATTTACTGTCTTTTAGAATACTAGTTGCTGTTGTTAGTGTTTTTATTGCTTAGTTTCAGGTCAGTTCTGATCATAATGCTGCAGCTGTGACCATGTCTGTTTGCCCCCACTTCACCTGCCTTGTTATAATGTATCAAGCACTAAATCATTCAACATGTCTTTGTTTTTTAAGGATGATAGGTTGTAATTTAAGGGAGATTTAGCTTCTACTTCTAGCTGGTTGTGTGACTACTTAGAGGCTCCCTTGGTACTGGTTGATTCAGACGGTTCACACTTATCACTTGCAATGTCCTTATCATTTTACAGTAGGTGATGAATGGACAGGATCTACCCTCTGTTGTTGTTCTTATTGTTGTTTAGCTCCAGGTCAACTTTAACAGAGCAAACCTATGATCAAAGTTTGAAGGGAATTTAACTGTTCTATATCGTAGTTTAACCTGCTAGAAATAGCAGTCATGGGCAAACTGAGGCCCATAGAATTTTCTGATTGGCACACCGGATGAAAAATTACCTTGAATTGTTTTTTAGTAGTGTAGTCCACCTGATGATGAGTCATGTCTCATGCAGCCCACTTCTCAAAAAAGGTTGCCCATGCTTGATTTAAGGATTCTTTTATTGGCTATGGATGAGGGTCTGGAGAGAATTAATAGAATTTATTGCCAGAAATAAGGCATCAGCATGTCTAAGATCAAGTTGCAGCTGGTTCAGCAAATGCCCTCTTTTTAACTCAAGGGTGAGCAGTTCATATTGCATCCCTGGTGTTGGGCCATTGTTTATAACCCAGTTACTTAATGTTTGCGTGTTTAAGCCACTAGTAACTACCACAATTATATACAGCTTACCACTATGAACAGTGGGGGGCACTGTAAAACTGATTATTTTGCTCAAAGCTAACAAGATTCCTAGTATCAATAGGCCTGGTCACCCTATAGTTGTGCAGCTGATTAGGAAAAAGATATCAACTAACTGATAATAATAATAATAATCATACCAGTTTAAGAAGAATGTAGAAGAAATGCTGTTTTTAGTTCACTGTTATTAAGTTCAATGTTATTGTACTGTTTGTATCGTGGTAAATTACCTTTCTTTAGTATTTCTCTGACTATTAACTTGAAAATGATTTATCAACCAAGAAAAAACTAAGTTGCTGTATCTATCCACAATATCTGTATCACTTTTACGTAATGGAACCAAAAGTTATGTACATTCATATGGCATATAAAAGGTTTCAGGGAAAGAAGACTATGCAGGCATGGCTGTGTGGCACCTTGGGCAAGTGTCTTCTGCTATAGCACCAAACCAACCAAAGCTTTGTGAGTGGATTGTGGCTGACAGAAAAGAAGCCTGTCATACATTTGTGCATGCATTTGTTTGTGTGTAGCTTTATCTAGACATTACATGATGCTTGTAAATGAGCATCGTTTCCAGTCTTCTATGAAATGTCTGGTCATGGGCAAATATAACCTGGTTTGGAAACAATGGAGGGTTGGCAACAGGAAAGGACATCTGGCTGTAGAAAATCTACCTCAACAAATTCCCTCTGACTCATGCCAGCATCGAAAAGTGCATGTTGAGTGATGACAAAGATGATGATGATAATGCTAATTAATTGAAAATAGCATTGATGGTACTAAGATATTTATCTTTCTGTTACAGGTGATGCTGTTTTAAAGAACTTGGATCTCAAAGAAAGTGCTTTGGTAAGTATCCAGCTTAATGTTTACTACTCTGTGCAAGCTAAATAGATTTGAATTTGGTTTATGCTGAAGGCTTATGGTATAAAGAGTGCAGGGTGTATAAAGTCATTTCAAGCATTTACTTGGTTACTTCCTGATATTAATCTGCTTTGAGTTATTCAACAATACCTTTGTGCGTTGTACTCCAGATATAAACATGGCCTATAATGAAGGTTTTAAAGTTAATTATTATGGCTTTATCGTTTCAAATAGATAGATATGATTTATATGAAACACTCAATTATTCAGTGTAGTGCTAGGCTCTTTATCATTGTATAAAGCTACATATAAAGATATAACAGAACTGTTTATTCATAAACATGCTTCTAATCTGATGAAGTCAATGAGACTAACATCAATCCTTTTATCATTTTTTGACAAGCATTAAGTTATTAATAATTTTCATCTCTCTTTCTCTCTCTCTCTCTCTCTCTTTATTTCATTTTCTTTTTCTAAAAGATAAACACCAATCTTGTTTGTGACTACTTCAGCTTAAACAAAAACAAATCAAAGGCTAATTAGTCTTAAATATTAATGTTGGGGATGGATATCTTACTTAAAGGTAGCAGAGATAGTTAAAATGGCGACCTATAAATGACTACAAAAATATTGATAGAGCTATAACATGTATGGAGATAAGAGTCAAGTTTTAAGGAGGATGTCCATATGGTGGGTTATATTTTATTTCAGTTGGTGTCCCTCATATGTATGGGATGGGGTGTCTTTTCTCTTTCTCATATAAGCATATATTTCTTGTATACATATTTGTAATATACATTTGTATTTAAGCAAATGTAGGAAAGGATTTTGTTTAAGATAATGTAAAAAATTAGATTAAATTGAGTAAATATATAAAGATCCATATACATACCCATATATAAAATAAGTTATAAAAGAAAATTTATAGGGATGTAGATTGTAATAGAATATGAATGACAAAGTAGCATGAAATTTAAGGGAGTACTTGAATAAAGTAAGTTTCTTGTTTGTTTTTTTTTTATATCATGTAGTCACCTATTAACCCTTTTACTGTGGAAAGCAGTTATCTCCACCCAAGATTTCATTATCTTCAACAGTTTTATACACTAATCCCTCCCTTGTTGAAGAATGTCCTGTTCAAAACTATTTCCTGTTAAGATATATCACGTTTACAGAGACAACGTGACCTGCAGAAAATACTAATTCTATTTTTGGTAGATATTTTAACATCGTTACTGAAATACCACAAATTTTAATTTCACAGTGAATGGGTTAATACCACTGCTGATTTCTACATAGTTACTCGACCTTCAAGAAATAGTAGCCAAATCTTGCCCTTATCTTACTCTACCTGTTGTTCTAAATGTACAAAAAGACCAGACAGTCACGTCTGAAATGCCTTCACTCGTAAGTCTGTCCATTCAGCCAGAATCTAATCAATAACAACTTTAATAGAATTGATTTTGAAGCATGCAGAGCAGCATTATTCTTCTTGAATTTTAGCTGTTAACAATATTTTGGTGTTTTTAGTTTCAACTACTTTGTTGTTGTTGTTGTTTTGCCCCATATCAGTGCTTATCAAGCAGACCTTTTGATTAAAAACATTCCAATTGAGGTTATCTTGTTTTTGAAAGAGAATATAGGACTTCAGTAGCTAATGTGTCCTTACTAAAAATTAAAATATGGTAAGGTGTAATTTGAGGGATGAGCTCTCCCGTCTTTAAAAATGGCCAAGACATACCACATGTTCCCCTTCAATTCCATCAAGGAAGCCTCAAGGCAAGTCAAGGCATAATTGACTATGCATAACCTTGCTACCCTCTTAGAAAATATTGTGTCTCGTTGACACTGTTATGTCCTTCTTTGAACTCCCTGTATATGCTTCAGATGCCTTCTCTACTTTCAAGGTATTTCCCATGTTTTCTCTAGTTAATCTGTTTAATGCAGCAAGTTACCATCAATCTAGTTTCTGTGAGAAATATTAAGAAACAGATTATATCAATTCTGGTTCATTTCTATATAATTGATCTTCACATTTCTAACTGTACATGAGTTCAGTAAGATAAAATATTGATGTGGAAAGTTTTATTGAGAGGAGAAGCCCTTAATGACTGAAATATATGGTATGAGAAAAGAAATTACAAACTACCAAGGAATGAAATTGTCATAGTTGATAAAAGACTTCTGAATAAATTTAAAACAAAGAAACAATATAGAAATGTTCCTAGTTTCAATCTAATCTAGTACTATGTATATATTGTTGATCTAAATGTATTAGAGACTTTTTTTAAATATCCGTCAGTAAAGATGAAGTTAATGATTAGAAATATATGATCTTATTTACAATTCCCCACACATTTAAACTGTGTTCTTTCCAGATATGATATATATAACAAGGTCATAACAATACAAATATAAATCAGAAACAACACATAACAAACAATATCTCTTTTCAAGGACTTCTACGACTGTCTTCACAAAGCACCTGCACACACCATACTGTCCCTCACTGACAGTGCACATACTCCTTTGTATGGTTTAGGATAGTTGACTTGCTATCCCACGGGGCTGTCAGGATTTCACAACAAAAAAATTATGTGGCTTCATGTCTACATCAGAAATTAATATTACTGAACTTTTAAGATAGCAAGCTGACAGAACCATTAGCAGGCTGGGTAAAATGCTTAGTGGCTTTCATCTGTCTTTATATTCTGAGTTCAAATTACATTAAGGTCAACTTTGCCTTTCATTTTTTCAGGGCTGATAGGAATAAGTAGGGTTGATGTAATCAGTTTAACACCTTCCCCAAAGTTGCTGACCTTGTGCCAAAATTTGATATTAATATTAGTGAACCTTTAAGTTGGTGAGCTGTTAGCAGACTGGGTCAAATTCTTAGCATTTCAACTGTCCTTACGTTCACAGTTCAAATTCCACCTAAGTCGACTTTGCCTTTCATCCTTTCAAGGCTGATAAAAAAAAAATAAGTGCTAGTTGACCTCTAAGGTCAATGTAATTGACTTACACCTCCCCTGAATTTGCTGACCTTGTGCCAAAATATTTGAAAACCAATATAACAGAACCTAGTTCAATAGTTACCAAAATATTTCTTGAGGTGTAAGAGCATTGTAGTTCACTTGAGGCATTGTGATATTGAAGAATGTGGAAAGAGAGAAAATAGACAGCTTCTAACAAATAGGCAGTTTCTAACAAGATGCTATTTCCTCTCTTTCCACATTCTTCTTGAGGTATGTTGAAGTCTTTCACTATTATTTTGAACATCAGGTAATAGACGGCAGAAGCAGTATAGTTTTGATCTAAATGCTCATGGCACACACACACACACACACACACACACACACACACACACACACACATATATATACACACAAGACTGGCTTCTTACAGTTTCTGTCTACCAAATCTACTCACAAGGCTCTGGTTAGCCCAAGACTATAGTGCCACACAGTGGGACAGAACTCAGAACCATGTGGTTGGGAAGCAAGCTTCTTACCACACAGCTACGCCTGCACCTATTATGATAATTTTTTCAAAAATCAATGAACCTATACCTGTATTGTACAGACAACCCCACCTGCCCTAATTTTGATAAGGCATTAAATGAAACAAAAATTATTTTTTAGAAGGATAATTTATTCAATTAAAAAGAACATTAGTTATTATTTTGTAAATGGCAAATATAATTTTTTTTCTCTAAAATAAATTCTTATTAAATTTTTTTGAATGATTCCTTGTCTCACACTCCCCTAATAGGTTTTCACGGAACCCTCTTTGGGGAAACACTCACTAAGGGCATTTACTTGTCTCTTTACAATCATCATCATTGTCATCATCATTATTTTATGTCTGCTTTCCATGCTGGCATAAGTTAGACCGGTCAGTATGGCTGGAATCAGCACATATTTGTGGGTACTGCTCACCTAGATGAGTCTGAAGGACTCACCTGCACTATTGAAGCCACCATGCAGTTTGCAGCAGAACTACTAGCCCTGGGGTAGGGGGGAGGGCAACTTCATGCTAGGAGACAAGAAGATTACTCTGAAAGGTAGATGCAGAGCAGAAGCAGAGTGATCTGCATGGCTATTCACAGCCAGTATGAAATATATAGATAGATAGATAGATAGATATACAGTATGGCTGTATGGTTATGAATTTGGTTTTGCTATCACGGTGGCCTGGGTCTGATTCTACTACATGGCATTTTGGACAAATGTCTTTTACTTGTGCCTCATCTCTATCTGAGTCTTATGAGTGAAACTGAATAGACAATGCAAAGGTCCCACCCTGGCACACACTGTATCACTAATTCTGTCTCACAATTATATTAAAACTACATGTGTCTGTGGAATGTTTAGTCAGTTAGATGTTAATTCAGTGAACTGGTAATTTAGTTGATCAAACAACAGAATACTCATCGTAAACACCGACAGAGATCCATTATTTATATAAGTATGTTAAATATATTTGAGTATAGTGTAGTGAAGTGAGAAGTGGGTGTGATTCAGAGTAGCCAAACACAATAAACTGTGTTTTCATTAGGATTACTATTTGCTTTATTAATTTTTTTATTTCTTTTTTCTTTTTCTTTTTTTTTTTTTGTTGGGGTATTTTTTTAATAAATGGTCACATTGTTGAGTTTTTGTGTTGTTTTTTTTTTTTTTACTGATTTTTGTGTTTTCCTATGTGTGAAACAATATAACATTTCAACCCAGTTGGCTAGGTTTTATGTTTCAATTTGTCAAAGTAACCCATTAAATAAAAATGTTTTGAACCTAGCTAATTACTAACTATTAACATTTTAGAGGTATTCTGTAAGTGTTGAAACAGGGCGTGTTCTTCACTATTATAATATAAAATCAACTTTAATAGGAAAATAGTTATAAATTAACTCTGATCTGGCAGACCTATTGAACAGCTAACTAGGTACTGATTGTGAACCATTGTGCACATTTTGAGGACCATACTACATACAAAAACAGGCTGTGATTGTTTTAATGTGATGAAGAGTCATAGTAGACTTTTACTTGTACCAGTCATTGAACTGCAGCCATGCTGGATACTGAAGGGTTATAGTCAAGCTGATTAACCCCACCTCCCCAGTACTTATTTTAAACTCTGGTACTGTTCTATTGATCTCTTTTGCCAAAATGCTGAGTTATGGGGTTGTAAACAAACCAACACTGGTTGTAAAATGGAACACACACACATGACACACACATCGCACACATACACGCATCACTCGCACACATACATGCATCACTCACACACATACACACATCACTCGCACACATGCATGCATCACTCACACACATACACGCATCACTTGCACACATACATGAATCACTCGTACACGTACACGCATCACTTGCACACATACATGCAGTACTCGCACACACACACACGCATCACTCGCACACACACACACGCATCACTCGCACACACACATGCATCACTCGTACACATATCATTCGCACATGCATCACATGCACACGCATCACATGCACACACACACACACACACACACTCATTACTTACACACTCACATATGATGGGCTTCCACACAGTTTTTGTCTACAAAATTCACTGACAAGGCATTGGCCAATCTGGCGTTATAATAGAAAACATTTGCCAAAGGTGCCATGCAGTGGAGCTGAACCCAAAATTACATGGTTGCAAAGCAAGCTTCTTAACCACACTGACATTTAAACATAGGCACAGGCATGACTGTCTACATATGTTTAAATGTCATATGTTAAATGAGAGTAAACTTGTTTTAGGAATTGAGCAGAAATTGTGAAAAAATAATTTAAGTATATTGTTGGCAAGAATGATGTGAACCAAAATGACTGTTGTAGAAATTTATTGAGTTCATACATCTGAGTTCATTAACATTTTTCTGGATTAAAACTTCATGTCAGTGGGTCGTAGACATGTTTAACCAAAACAGATCTTGGTCAAAAACAATAACAACTTCTGAAGAATTGGTTTTGATGAATGCAGACCAGTATTGGTCTTCTTGAATTTCAACTACTAAAAATAATTTGGTCCTTAATAATTTCAAGATACTCTATATTGTTGTTGTTGCTTTACTCCAAGCCAACCCTGTTTAATCAGGCTAATGACCAAAGGTGTTCCACTCATGACCGTCTTGTATATTTTAGGAGGAAGTAGAATAACATTATCTAATACGTCCAAGGCACCAAACTGGCAGAATTATTAATGCACCAGGCATAATGCTTAACTACATTTCTTCAAGATCTATGTCCATCGTTCAAATTCCATTGCGATTAACTTTTCCTTTTGTCTTTTTAGATGAAATACAAGGTCTGATCAAAAAGTATCGGTAATGGAACTAAATTATGCAGGGTGAAGCCACTTGGCACAGATTGGTATTGAACTCTGTCATGCATGCTCGCTTAGTTATAACATTCTTGCTCACTTCCATTGTGTAAAGCAATGCTTTGAAGTAAAGTGCATAGGGTGTGGTCATCTCACCACACCACTAAGGTTCCATCAGTGACCATGGCAGAGGAATTAAGTAGAGAATCTGCATCCAATTTTGCAAATAGCTTGGTGATACCTGTGCAGAAACCTATGCAAAGTTGCAGTAGATGTATGAGAAGGAATGTTTGAGCTGGACACAAGTGTACAAGTGGTTCAAAAGTTTCCAAGATGGCCAACAAAATGTTAATAGTGACGCTCATTCTGGGAAGCCCACACCAGCAGAACTGATGAAAACATCAGAGATATCTATGCAGCTTTTTGGATAGACTGTCGAATCACTGTGCGTAAGTTGTCAGAGGATGTGAACATTATTTACAGTTCATTTCAGTCTACTCTCACTGAAGATTTGGGTACGAGATATGTATCTGCCAAGTTTGTGTCAAAACTGCTTTCAGTTGATCAAAAAGTAGATCAGGTTTCAGCTGCACAGAATCTCCTTGATTGTATCAAGGAAGTAAAAAACATTTTGGAAATGGTTTTACAATTGACAAGTCATGGGTCTATGGCTACAATCGCAAAACTAAGGCTCAGTCTTCATAGTGGAAGACCCCAATGTCTCTGAGACCAAAGAAAGCATGAATGAGTCAAAGCAATGTAAAGACACTGTTGACAGTTTCTTTCAACTACAAGGGCATTGTTCATCATGAGTATGCCCCACTGAGTCAGACAGTAAACAAGGAATACTATTGTGATATGTTGCATTGTAGTTGTATGTGATAACTATATTATTTACTGATGCACAACATTCCCCAGGTCTAACAACCACCATGTTCCCAGATCTTGTCTCTTGTAACTTTTGCCACTTTCCAAAATTAAATCCCACTTGAAATAAACAAGATTTCTAGACATCAAGAGAATACAACAAGGCAGCTGCTCACTATCCCTAGAAAAGGAGTTCCAGGAATGCTTCCATCAATGGAAACAATGCTGGGTAAAGTTTGTGGCTTCAGAAGGGGACTACTTTGAAGAAGACTAAACGCTGAATTGATGTTTTCTTTTTATAGCACCAGTCCTGATACTTTTGATTGGACCTCATAAGTACCAGTTGAACACTGGGGTCAATATAATTGACTAGCCCCTCCTCATAAAATTTCAGGCCTTGTGCCTAGAGTAGAAAGGATTAGCTAACGTTTCCTTTCTTTGTTAAAAGTAAAATTACAAAAATTTGAGGGAGATTTGGCTGCTATTACTAAGCATGGGGAAGAACCATATACCTTTTTTGATGACCATGGTGCTCATTATAACAAGCACTGATTAATTGTTCATAAAACAGTCTTGTAGTCCCGACAAGTTTAAATGTCATATTTTAAATAAAAGCATATACTATGTTTTAGAGACTGAGCAGAAATTGTAAATTAAAAAAACATACTGGAAGAATATTGTGAAAATTCTGTAAGTCAAGATGACATTTGAACACTTCAAGATATTTATTGGGTTTGCATATCAAAGTTCATGATGATGCACACACACATATACACAATAAGCTTCTATGCAGTTTCTGTCAACCAAATTTCACTCACAAGGCATTGGCTAGCTAGAGGTGAATTGTAACCTCAGTGTCTTCCTAATAGGAGACACCCAGGATTCCACACTGCAGGATCAAACCCCAACCCCATGTAATTGCATAGCAAACCTCTCAGCCATACATTTGAGAGACATGCAAGACATGGATGCGGAGGTCTTCAAGACAAAACTTGACGCTTTCCTCTCCACGATACCAGACGAACCAATAGCTCGTAATGAGACGCAGTTTAGGGCAGCTGTGTCAAATTCTCTTATACACCAGATGTGCCATCAAAACTCTTGATTGGACCATGTCAGGTGGGGGAGAAGAGCCATGCAAGGAACGTGAAAATCACGGTGGTGCACCAGCATGACCGCAGCCACTTGGCTGAAACACATAAATAAATAAATAAATAAATAAATAAATACATA
>NC_068998.1:19518695-19555122 GCF_001194135.2 Octopus bimaculoides | reverse complement strand
TATGTATGTATATATATACACATACATACATGTATGTATGTATATATATATATATATATATACATGTATGTATGTATATATATATATATATATATACACATGCACACAACACACACCATAAGGTGGCAAGCTGGTAGAACTGTTAGCATTCTTAGCATGCCAAGCAAAATGCTTAGCGGTATTTTGTTCATTTTTAATTTCTGATTTTGAATTCTGCCAAGGTCAATTTTGCTTTTCATCCTTTCAGGGTCGATAAAATAAGTACCAGTTGAACACTGGGGTCAGTGTAATTGACTTACCTGTCACTCACAATTGCTGGCCTTGTGCCAAAAACTTGAAACTAGTATATATACACCCCATTCTTACCTTTTAGCACAATAATAACCATTAAAATGCTTTCCATTTTTTTTTTCTAGGATGATCTTGATTTACCAGTGAAGATAAAAGTTGGACATATTGGTAAGATATATTTTATGATTTTTTTAAAATTAAAATTAAACCTTTGAAATCATCCCAATCCTCTACCATCATTAGTTCAATTGTTTACACATCACTTTTCATTGATGTGTATAATAAATTTCATGCAAATCATGGATTTTATATCATTGATTATTATAGTAATGATGATAATGATTACCTAATTGGACATGGAAAGGATAAGAAATTACATTAACTTCATGACTTAAAACAGTTACTGATTCTTTTCATGAAGAACCATTCCCTTATCTACACATCCACATGATCACAGATTTCTATTGATTAGGTTGGTACAAGGCTAAATTTTATGAAGGAAATTAAAATGTACATACATGCATGCATGTATCTTATTGGTATTGCCTTAAGTTTATAACTCCAGAAAGATGCTATTACCATTATTTGGTTCCAGTTAAGCCCCAGTTGAACTGATTTATGAACACAAGTGTTCGAACCAAGACCATTCCGTATTTATTCAGGTTAATGTGTTGCTGGGGAGCATAATCCGACACATTCTTTTTTTTAACTCCTTAGAGTGTGATTTGAAGGAAATTTGGTTGCTATTTCTAGCAGCAGCATGCTTGCTCAGTATAAAAATCTGAGTGGTTTGGCTTGTTCTGATATATGTAATGCAATGAATCAAGAAATTTTACGTATACTACAATGAAACCATTGTTGATAAATAAACTGTGCATTGCAAGTAGGATGTGCTTTCAGTTAATAAGCATCTGTTGAGACAGAAAAAAAGTCAAAATCCCACAGGTAATTGGGTTTTATGATGTCTAATATCATTTATATTAAAATCTTAGCAGTTAATGCATAATCTACTTTCTGATAGTTTGAATATATTTACCTACTTTACCGTGGAGGCGCAATGACCCAGTGGTTAAAGCAGCGGACTCGCGCTCATAGGATCGCGGTTTCGATTCCCAGACCAGACATTGTGAGTGTTTATTGAGCGAAAACACCTAAAGCTCCACGAGGCTCCGGCAGGGGATGGTGGCGAACCCTGCTGTACTCTTCCACCACAACTTTCTCTCACTCTTTCTTCCTGTTTCTGTTGTGCCTGTAATTCAAAGGGCCAGCCTTGTCACACTGTGTCACGCTGAATCTCCCCGAGAACTACGTTAAGGGTACACGTGTCTGTGGAATGCTCAGCCACATGCATGTTAATTTCATGAGCAGGCTGTTCTGTTGATCGGATCAACTGGAACCCTCAACGTTGTAAGCAACGGAGTGCCAACAACATCAAGTTTCTGATAGTTTGAATATATTTACCTACTTTACCTATAAAATTTATGAAAACCAAATCATTGTGAAGAGAAAATAGCACATTTTGAAATTTCTCTTGCATTCAAAATCTTCAGAAATTATTAAACACCAGTTTTGTAAATCAGTAACAATACATTGTGATCACAGCTGCTATCATGAACAAATAATATTGCGTAACAGAAATAATATACTATTTTGAGAAATAAACCTTTACTTGAATCAACATTGAGAACTTCAACATAGTCACCTCTAGATGATAGAGACAACAGCTAAATATTCCCCAAATCTATACAAAAAAAAACAAAGCAGAAAGAATGAAAAACAATTGGTGCTTAGTATTTGATCATCAGTTTTAAAATAGAGTAAATTTCACTTACCAATGATTTTCAAAATATTCTTGAAAAGCTTAGCTGCTTTCTTTTTTTGTCTCTTCTACCATCAATTATTTCAATGGGTTCTGTTCCTCTCAACTTGTTAATGATATATCTTTGTCATTTGTGCTCATCCCTTCTGTTTCACCTATCTCTTCACCCTTTAACTCTTATGGTTCATACTCTAATTATTTTTTCCCAATCCTCCCTCGTCAAAACTGTATTACTGTGGAAATCCACCCCCTCTGTCAATCTTTTCTACAGCTGACTTTTAAATTGTATTTATACAACAATTTCTATTCCCAAATCAAGTAGAGATTTGTAAAGCTTATGAGCTCCACCCTTCTCTTCAGGTTAATTTATCTGAAATAAGAATAAGTCATTTGATAAGTCTATAAATATTCAACTGCATTTTCATAAGTGTGCTTTTCAATGTCTTTTCTAAATTTGTCTAAATTTGAGTTGTTTATCTGATAATAAAAAAAAATAGGAAAACTAACATAAAATATGAAAAACCAAACCTTTTTCTTTACAGCTAAACTAACATTAAAAATACCTTGGAAGAACTTATATGAAGAACCAGTTGTAGCAGAATTAGATGGCATCTATGCTTTGGCAGTACCAAACATTGGTGAGCATTGTTTTATCCTTTTGTTCATTTATAAGGGTTTTCAAAAAACCCAAACAATGAATTAATATTATAATAATTATATCATAATATATTATAATATTGGTGTCAAATTTTGGCAATGATGCTATGCTCTATTAAGTTCAATTTATGTTTTGAGTTCAGATCTCACTATGGTCTACATTGTTTTTCATCTTTCCAAGATCAATGACATAAATACCAGTTAATTACTAAAGTTAATATAATTGATTGTTCTTTTCCTCAAAATTGATATCCCTGTGCATGTCGTAGAAACCATTATTGAATAATTGAATATTATGACTTTAGATAGTTTCTCCTGGTGTTTTGAAGTGTTAGCTTCCAATATCATCTTGAAATCTATAATTATCAAAAAAGATATCCTTTGAATGAGTGATGCCAATATGTTTCATGCTGTCTGAACCATAACTAATCAAAATCTGCTTGGAGGGAAAATTGATCAACACATTTGAGGATTTTTTTTTACTTTTAATGGGATGTAAGTGGTTTCTCATTGCACTTTTCAGTCTCAGAAGAGAACTTGGCATCCCCAGCTGAAAAACTAGTCATAAATTATTTAGCATTCTTGCTCCTTAGTGCTCTGAACTGTACGTATACATGATATTGTTATACTTTAGTGGATTGAACCAGCATATCAACTTTCTTCACTTGAACATGACACAGAAATATAAACATTGACCTTTTGATGAGGTCAATTATGACTCTACATATGCAATACCCTACTGCACACACACATGCGTGCACAAACACACACACATGTACACACACACATACACACATATACGCTCACGTACACACACACACTGTATATATATTTGAATAATGCAAGAAATTTAATACAAAGTATAAGGAGTAAATTTATGAGGTGGCATTATTCTCAATTGTAAAAAAAAAAGATAAGAGGGTAAAATATTTTACTGGGTTTTAGGTACAAAACACTAGGGTCACATTATAGATGAGATTGCATTGTACTCAAGTAAATCCAGTACTTATGAAAAAACTCCATTTACCGATACTGACTATTATTTTCATTGTGATATTTTCTTGTCTTCTTGACTGTTAAGTCTTGAGACAAATATAATAACATTAATGAAATACTATTTTCTCAGCAATTCTTCAACAAATAAAGACAAGTAATGGGAAGGCTAAAATATGAACAAAAAGAGTGTAGTATTCTAGAGACTGACATAAAGGTTTATATGAAAGCACAATTTATCCTTATGACCAAATCTCTAACAATTGAAAATAAATCAAGTGAGAGAAGGGAAGAGAGTGGTGGTGGAAGAAAAGCTAGTAAAATATAATTCATTTTCATGTGACAAATTCATTTCTATATTTAGATGATTCAAGCTCTTAAAACTCTTAAGTAGGTTAATCCTTAACTTACAACCCTACATTATGGTTAGTAACAAGTTAAGTGGGAATCATTTCAAAGTAGACTTTATGAATGTGTGAGTGTCTGTGCATGTCAATCTGTGTGAGTGTCTGTACATATGAATCTGTGTGGTTGTTTGTGTGTATTTTTGAGGGATTCTCCAGACACATACTGTTATATTGCTGAATAAAACCAGTAGTGGCTCAACAGGGTATTATGATATATTTTAAATGGTTTTTCTCTATAGCTGGAATACATTTTTTTTATTAAAGGTGTACAGCACTTCTTGTGCTTCTGAAATTTTGGTGCAGATTCTGTAGGTTGGACCAAGAAGCAACAAAGTACCTTATTTTTGATAAATTCTAAGTTTTGTTTGGAACTGAGGTGGGGTGGGAAGGAAACTGCACCTGATTTTTGCATTTATTTTTAACCTTTTTTGGTATTTAATCCAGCTATATCCAGCCCAAATATTCTACTGTGGTGGATAGATCTTGAGTACAGCAAGGTACCTGATATTGTCATCTCCTTCATAAAGCTCAGTCTCTGGATGCCCTACCTAATGCCAACCACTCCACACAGAGAACTAGGTGATTTCTCTGTGGCACCAGCATCGGTATCAATTCTGCTGTGGAAGACAGGTCTTCTTGATTACAGCAAAGTGCCAGATAACTCGGTCCTTTGTCATCTCCTTAATAAGGTTCAGTCTCTTGAGATCAGCCTCTAGTTGTAAGTTTTTAAGAGATTAGTAGAATTTTAGACGTTACCATTTGAGTAGTGGCAAAGATTAAAAAGAGAGGAGTTAGAAATTTGTGGTGTGCATACCTTTCCCAATGACATTAGTAATAGAAGGGAAGTGAATTGATTCACAGAAGAAATTTGAAACTTGTCACAGATTTGTTTCATTAGGAATTTACTATCACTCTACAGCACCTGCTATATTGTAATTAATAAGATTTATAATATAGATTGAAGGCCTTACCGAAGGCCATGTTCTTGGTTGTGATGCCTAAAATAAACCAAGGAATTAAAGATCACAGGGAAAGAGAGTATAGTCTATTAGATAACCCCGGTACCTGTATTGTGCTTATTTTATTAACCCCAGCATCATCACCAGCACCTTCATCAGATGTATGAAAAGTGAAGATGACTCTAATAGAATCTGTACTCAGAATGCCAAAAAGTGTAACTAAATATTTGCAAGGCATTTCGTCTGATACTCTGTTAATTCTGGTGCCCATCCTTTTATACGTTCTAATACAAATTCAGTTACAATCAGTTTCAGTAATATCAATTTACATTGTTTTTTTTTGTTTGCTTGTTTGTTTTTTTATTTTTTTTACCTTTATACTTGGGGATTGGATGATTTTAATATAGGGATATTATGCATGAATTATTGATGTACTTTGATATTTTTGTTTTTTCTTAATCATGCCACATAACCATGAAATAGGAGCATTATATTTATTAGGTTTACTGAAATGTAGAGAATAATATACTCTGCATAAGGCTGATACAGTGGAACAAGCAGTGTTTGAACTGGTAACTTTTGAACCAAGAGTAACATTAACAGTTCAGCATCCTAACTAAACATCTGCTACTGTTTAACACAAATTATTGATTTATTGATACCAAAAACAATAAAAATTGGTTGTTTTCCTTAAACAATGGTTTTAATTGAGGAAAAGCAAGCTAAAAGTCAGACTTGAATTAATTATTGAAGTATATTCTCCAGGGTTTGAATAACAATCCTTTGTATCTTTTGAAATTATTTTGTTTATTAATATTTCTTGTACAAGGGATAACTCTATTATTGATTCTGTATCAATCTCAATATTCTTGGTAAACCTGAAATATAGGCTACATTTTATTGTGTATAGCATATGTATAATGGTAAAAGAATGAGTCATTTGATATGCTGAAATAACTATTAGTTAAGAAAAGGAAGATTTTAGAGGCCTGAAAATAAGCACTACATTTGGGGAGAAGTGCTACAGAACAAGAGTAGAAGAAAGTAATAGATTAAAAATAGTTGAAATTCAAATATTATGAAAAATTTCCATCATATTGGTGCAGGTGTGGCTGTGTGGTTTAGAAGCTTACTTCCCAACTATGTGGTTTTGGTTTCAATCCCGCTGTACAGCACCTTGGGCAAGTGTCTTCTTCTATAGCCCCAGACCAAGCACAGTCTTGTGAGTGGAATTGGTAGAGGATTGCGTGTGTGTGTGTGTGTGTAAGCTGTCTAAGAATCCAGAAGTCAGGAAAAAATGCACTTGTATACCTGTCATTAGAGTGGGTATATTAATTGATGTGTATAATACTGTATACCTTGATTAATACAGGGTGTCCCAAAAGTCACTGATGGGTTTTAATTTTTGATAACTGCCTTAGCTTTACAAATAAATGCATAAAAGTTTGATACAATATAAAGGACATAATGGAGATTAATATGCACAAGTCAAATTTTGCAACACCACTACATCACATATCAAAAAGGACATCACTTAAATGACAGCCATTTTCAGCCTTGCACACCCATGCTCTTTCCAAAACTTGTACTATAACACCCTCAAGGGTTACAAGCCCCACTTCTCTGATTTCTCTATTGATGCTCTCTTTCAGTTATACCAGGGTTTCCAGTTTGTTGACATAAACCCTCTCTTTCAGGTATACATGATTGAGACCTTTTTGTGCCTGGCCATTCAAAGTAGACCTCACACATGAATCCAGCAAGATGGGGCAACTGCTCATACTGCAAGAGAAACAATGCAGTTGTTATGGCAGTGATTTAGAGAGAGAACAATCTCCCACTGTGGGAATATCAACTGGCCTTCACATTCCCCAGACTTGACTAGCCCAGATTTTTTCTTGTAGGGATACCTGAATGAGAGGGTTTACATCAACAAACTGAAGGAGAGCATCAATAGAGAAATCAGAAGTGGAGCCTGAAACTCTTGAGGGTATTATGGTGCAAGCCTTGGAAAGTGCACGGGCATGCGAAGCCAAAAATGGCTGCCATTTAAGCGATGTCATTTTTCATATGTGATGTAGTGGTGTTGCAAAATTTGACTTGTACATATTAATCTCCATTATGTCCTTTATATTGTATCAAATTTTCATGCATTTCTTTGGAAAGTTAAGGCAGTTATCAAAAATTGAAACCTATTGGTGACTTTTGGGACACTACATCCCCATAACTTAGTGGTCCAGCAAAAGAGATTAACAAAATAAATACTAGGCTTAAAAAAATAATCTTTGGGGTCAATTTGTTTGACGGAACCTTTCAAGGTGATGCCCCAGCATAGCCACACTTCAATGAATAAAAAAAACAAGTAAAAGATTAAAGATAAATGATTAGTCTTGCTTTTCTAGTGTCAGTCATATTTCATATGTGTGTGTATGTTCCAAAGTGGCAAGTGAATCAGTTGTTCTGGAATAACTCGGTAGATTGCAGTCCACTTGGGAAATAATCAAGAATAAGACAAATTAGGAAAACACAAACCATCCAAATGTAAAAAAAAAAAAAACAATAAAAAGTTGTATGACAATATATAAAGAATGACCATTTTATAGCGTTCCCTTATGTCTCATATATCAGATGTATTTAAAAGAAATATTATACCATTGCGTATCTGACCTTTTAATTAAATTACAACTGTTGCTCTGTCGCAATTGGGTATTTCTGCTTAAACAATAATGCTTTCAACAACAATAGATCATCAGTTCAATGGTTCAGTTTGATAAGTTTCTGTTCTGCTGAAGATTTTGTCCTGGACTGCAGCCATACTGGGGCACCACCTTGAAGGGTTTTGTCAAACATATTGACCCCAGTGCTTTTTTTTTTTGTATGCCTGGTACTTATTCCATCAGTCTCTTTTGTCAAACTGGTAAGTTATGGGGATGTAAACAAACCAACTCCAGTTGTTAAGCAGTGATGGTGGGCAAACACCTGCATATGCATGCACACACACACACACAAACATGCACACGCATACACACATATGATGGGCATTTTTCAGTTTCCGTCTACCAAATTCACTTGCAAGGCTTTGATTGGCCTAGGGCTGTAGAAGAAGACTCTTTCCCAAGATGCTACACAGTGATACTGAACCCAAGACCATATGGCTGGGAAGTAAACTTCTCAACCACACAGCCACATCTTCACCTATATATGACATTTTTTTTTTTTTTGTAAACATTGAAAAGAGTGATATAAATCAGCTAATATCGCGAGTTTAACAGGATTTTTAATAGGAAGGCTTCATATTGTTTAAAGAATAATTTCTTAATGAATTAAAAAATTATGATTCTTTTGAGATTTTTTTTATACAATGTTTGTTCATGCTTTTAAAATTCCATCATAATGGTAGTATTATGAAATTTCATGACAGTATTGTTGCTTTTCTGGTTTCTATATTAACTAAGCTCTCTAATTGTTAGATTTCCTCTCTCCTTCAGATATCAATAACTATTTCTGTTCATGCTAGCATTTTTGCACATATCAAATCTTGATTATCTCCCTCAAATCTAATTTAAATAATGGGTTCAGTTCCACTGCATGACACCTTGAGGATGTGTCTTCTACTATGGCCCCAGCCTGACCAGTGCCTTGTAAATAAATTTGGAGATGAAAACTGTGTGGAACCCCACCATTTATATATATATATATATATATTTATATATATGCGGTTGCATTTGTTTTTGTGTTTGTCCCTGCCCCACCCCTATCACTTGACAGCCAGTGTTAGTTTGTTTATATTCCCATAACTTAGCAGTTTGACAAAAGAGACTAATACAGTAAGTACTAGACTTTTAAAAAAAATAAGTGCTGGTGTCAATTTGTTTGAGTAAACCCTTTGAAGGCAGTAATCCAGCATGGCCACAATTCAGTGACTGAAACAAAAGGTTAATGGTAACTATAAACAGTAATGATGATGGCTCAGGCATTACAATGTTGAATAAAACGATTGTTATATTTAGTTCTTTCCCTCAAACTTTTTAATCTTCTTTCATCCAGGGGCCTATAAAATCACTATCAGTGATGTGTTTAAATCAATTTAATCATGTTTATAATTTTCCTACAAGATTTAAAAGTAAATCAATATGAATAACAATAGTGATTGTCTTTAAAATCAGCACAGGGAAAGCAATCAACTAAATACTGCAAAACATTTTTCCCACTGCTCCACCAATAATGTCATTCAATAATAATGATTTCTGACATTAGTGCAAAGCCATAAATTTTGTGCTAAGGGTATGGTTGTAGTTGATTATATCATTCCTAGTGTTTGACACATTTTATTTAATCAACTCCCTGAAGGATGGCGGTCAATGTTGATCTCCAGAATTTAAGCTTAGCAATAATAAATACTGCAAGGCATTTTGTCCAACAACCTACTGGTTCTGACATTCTACTCTTCTAATAACAATGGAGGTAATTGTTAATCTAAATTGACCAAATTTGATCAAGACATTTGAGATTTTTTTTAATGAGAATTATTTGTGGCATATCAATGCACTCTCTCCTGCCACATAAGAGAACTTGAATTTCATATCCAAAGCAAAAAAAAAAAAAAAATACATGAATTATTTAGCATTCTTGTTCATTAGAGATGTGATCTGTATGCATGGTACTTATTTATAGGTTATTTGACTGAGTGAGCAAATCAAGTATCTTAACCCTTTCATTACCATATTTCTGTAAAAATACAGTGCTTTTGTTTCAGTTAATTTTGAAAATAATGAATTTAATAAAATTATTTTGTCATTATTAAGCTGATGTTTAGTACATAAATTAACATGAAATTTTGAGGGCAGGTTCTTAAGTTAGATCACTGTAAACCAGGAAGTTTATATGTTTATATCATAGAACCAAGGACAGTCTCAGGCAGCATGGTAACAAAATGGTTTCATAACACAGAACAAGAAATACAGTGTTAGTTTTGTTTTTATCTGTTCTTATCTTTAAATGTTACAGTATTCATTTGAGTATGAAGTTTATTTTATAATTCATAATGTTTGTCTAAAAATATTACATTTCTTAATTCTCAGCCATCAAATATGATGAGAAAAAGGAAGAGGCTTTCCTGCAGGATCAGAAACAGAAAAAACTCAAAGCTGTCGAAGAAGCAAAGAAATTGGAAGCAGAAAAAGGTCAGAAAAAAATATTGTTACTAGAATTTCAAGAGAAAAGTTTTTTCCCAAAGTGCACATCATTAATCTGCAGCATGATGAAAATTTGTAAATAATCATTAGGCTGTCCAACTCACAGACTGTTTGTTTGCTTCTCTCATTCATTCACTCACTCATTCACTCACTCATTCACTGTCTATTTCATTTACTTTCTGTCTTTAATTCACTGTTTGTCTGCGTCACTCAGTGTCTGTCTCATTCACTCATTGTCTATCTACTTTTCTCACTTGCTCACTGTCTATCTCATTCACTCACCTATTGTCTGTCTGACTGCCTCACCTATTGTCTGTCTGACTGCCTCACCTATTGTCTGTCTGTCTGCCTCACCTATTGTCTGTCTGTCTGCCTCACCTATTGTCTGTCTGTCTGCCTCACTCATTGTCTGTCTGTTTGTCTGCCTCATTGTCTGTCTGTCTGCCTGCCTCACTCATTGTCTGTCTGTCTGCCTGCCTCACTCATTGTCTGTCTGTCTGTCTGCTTCACTCATTGTCTGTCTGCTTGCTTCACTCATTGTCTCTCTGTCTGCCTCGCTCATTGTCTGTCTGCCTGCCTCACTCATTGTCTGATCAAGCTTGCTTAGATTTGCTTGGTTTGATCCCCCACAGTATTCAGTAGGTCTGCAGAGCAACCTCTTGTGACCATGCTAATCTGGTCAATGAACGATTGTACTAGACAACTAATCTGTGTATATTCATGTAATGTTGTCTATAGACATGAACCATCCACAAGTTCTTGCTTAATTCTCCAGCAATGTTCTGTAAAATGCATGCATATCTCTTTCTCCTCCTCCTTCCCTCCCTCTCCTTCTCTCTCATCACATATATGATTGCTAGAATACTGCTTTATATAGCCATTGTTTGGTTAGGTCATATGGCAGTCTTCATGGATGTAATTAACCAATGAAAGATTTGAAAAAACACAGATAACAACAATTTTCTATTGAATAAGTAGTACATGACATCAACATTTCTACAAGCTCATTCTTCTTCTTATTAATATTATTAAGGCAGCTAGCTTGCAGAATCATTAGCATGCTGGGCAAAATGTTTTGCAGCATTTCGTCTGTCTTTATGTTCTAAGTTCAAATTCTGATGAGGTCGATTTTGCCTTTCATCCTTTCAGGGTTGATAAATTAAGTGCCAGTGAAACACTGGGGTTCCCCCAAAATTTCAGGTCTTGTGCCTTTAGTAGAAAAGATTATTATTATCATTACTGCTATTACTACTACCAGAAACCCCATCCTACAAGCGTATTCCTGCTAGTGTGTGTTGTATTTGCTTGTATGAAATTGCTGTGTTATGCATGTCTGCCAATATATGCATATGAACTTGAAACAAAAAATTTCTAAGTAATTTTGATACACTAAATGGATATAATGAAAAAATTTTCACAAATAATGTCAAAGAAAAATGCTGTAATCTCTTATTTTTAATGAAAACAATTGGATAAAAGTGGTAGAGAGTAAGAGGTTGAGAAAGAGAGAGACAGCACTGCAGGGAAAGAAAGTGAAAGCAAGAGAGTGTGCCAGGGAAAGATGAAAGGTCTTAACTGAAATAACAGGGGAAGATATACAAACTAAGTTTGTGTGAGAGAGAGAGAGAGAGAAGAGACAAAGACCAAAAGAAGAAAGACCTGAAAATAAAACAAAAAAAATATAAGAATAAGTGAGAGAGAAAAGGTTATAAGGATATAGAAATAGAAAGGCTAATAGAAACAAAAGTCTTAGGCAAAGAAGAGGTGAAGAGAGAGAGAGAGGATGAGAGAGTGCATTATAAGAAAACAGTAGAAGAAATGCAAATCTAAGATGTTAATAAACATTTGTTACAGTGAACAAAAATAAAAGCATGTAGTTGAAATCTTCAATAATAAAAGAATTTTAAAAGCTACATATTGATAAAAATATATTAAAATTGGAGCAAATAAGGCTTTTCTAGGCAGTATAGACTTTAATAATTGCTTTCTTTTAGTAAAATTTATGTACTCGCAGTTAACTAATGAGCACCTTTCTTTTATTATAGTTTAAATATATTCTCATTATAAAATAAAACGTTCAAAGTTTAAAATTGTTGTGAAATTTTTTTTTTTTTTTTTTCAATAAAAAAGTTCTTAAAGTTTGAAATACTGGCTTAGCAGCATATTCTCTCTTGTGTCACTTATTCTTAGGAATGATGCTTTTCTTTTCAATTTTGTAATATATGTTAGTCTTTTAGGACTATATTTTCCAAAATAATCGAGATTATGGAATGGTTCAGTAAATTATCTTAATTTAGTTGTTTATTACCATAATGAGTTGATATTTAATAGACAAGTTTTAACATAAAATTTGATTTTGTGTGTTGCTAGCTAAGTGTCTAGAGCTGGTTGGCACTTTAAGGACTAAACAAGTCATTTATAAGCCTTTTTATAAAATGCAAGAAGGGTTTATGAAATTTCTTTTTTTTTCTAGCTAAATGATTAAGTAAAATTCCTTCATTTTCTTTATGGGTTACCCAATTCAAAAGTGAACTGAAGAATTTTTACTGAACCATTAAATACGAATGTGAAGAAATGCTATCAGTATGGAGAAAGGAATTCATAAAAATATTGAATGATTCTAATATCGATTGCAAATTGCCAGAATATTTCAAAACTCTACTTAAAGTGTTACAGATTGTGCTTAAAAATAATGCAGTCTGAATTGTTTCTCCTTTATTTATTTGCTGGTTTCCAGACAATCCCAAAGAAGAGAAGCAAGATTCTTTTGTTGAAAAATTGGCAGCTAAAATTATAAAAAATCTGCAAGTTCAAATTAGCAATATCCATGTACGTTATGAAGACAAATATACCAATCCAGCTCATCCATTTGCTATTGGATTTACTCTTGAAGATCTAATCTTTCAGGTTTGGAATTCACTTCATAATTTGCATTTTGCTTTAAATCTGGTTTCTTGTATTTCAGTACTGACTCATGAATTTTCCCATAACCCCGTGTCCCAATCCATAAATGATATATTTATTATATTTTGTAATGCTGTTATGTATTAAGTATCAGTCTTATATCGCAAATTTATGACTTAATATGCACTAATAGGCTATTCTATTGTTGCCAATAATATAACACTATACATGTTGTCTCTTTTACAAGGTCTTTCTCGAATATATTGATAACTTTGCTTTTATTCCATTTAACAAGTTAACAAAGATTTTAAACACAGAAAACCACATAGTGGCAACATATAGGCTTTTCTTTCAACTACAGCTAATAGGTCAATGGAACACCATTAGTACATCTGCATAATTTTGGTAGTTTAGAAGACACATCTGTGTGCGTAATAGACCTGCAAAAAAGTCTGTTTTATATTGAATGTCTTCTTCAAAATCGGAAACATATTCCTATCAGAATTGAGTGTCCTACCAAGAGGTGCAACAAAATGCATGTCTTTGTTTAAAGTTGTGCTACTTGAACTGGGAGTTCAAAGCTGTATTTCTTCAGTTTCATTTTCATGTGTTATATTATGCAAACTGGAAAATCATTTTGATATTCAAAGGCTGAATTGATCATCAGATCTATTTGATATGGTATTCTGATTACCGGTGAAGAGCTGCAGGATAAATGGAATATGATTTCACCACTCAAAAAGTATTTTCATTAAATAATGTCTATATTATATTAAAATGAGACTTTTTCAGAATATTTTTCTCTTATTTTCCACATATCACAGACCACAGATAAAGATTGGAATCCATGTGTTATAAAAGAAGCAGTCACACAAATTTATAAGGTTAGTGAAATTTTCTGTTATCACTCTTTGTTGTAAGTATGCAACAGATAGTTTCTCTAACACTGAGAAAGGGAGAAAAAAATATTGGATAAATGCTTTGTTCACTTGACTATAGCATAAAAACAAAAAAATCTGACATTACACTACATATTCTGAGTAACACAACAAATATCTTATTAAAATAAGCAGATAATGTCTTTTCCTTGTTCAATATTGTTGCTGTTGATGGGTAGTATTTTTGTGTGGTGCTTGTGTGTGTGTGTGTGTGTGTTTGTTTTATTTGTTTCTTTCACATTATTTGTATAATGGATTATTTTTTTGCTGCAGTTTCATGGCTATTCATTAAAAATATTTTCCTTTTATATTGTTTAAGCAATATGCTTTGCATTGGACCAGAAATTATTTTATCAAATAAGAAGTGGTGTTGTGTCTAGATTATATATAACATTGGTGATGAACCCAAATTTAGTTACTGGAACTTCTATGGCAAATTAAAAGAAGAGAGATGATTTAAATGTTAAACTGCCTAAAAACTTTCTAAGCATTACTAATTTTAGAACCCCACCCTTTTATTTTTTTAGTTAGATGTGATATTCAGTGGTATATTATAAAGTTCATATTGTAATATAGCATATGTTTATTCCTCACCTGCATACTAGTACATCAGGCTCGTTCCGTACAAATTAAACCATGTTCCAAACAACATTCATTTTACTCAAGAAAGCATATTTACCTCATTACAGTTACCTAAATAAAATTATAAATATTTCACTGATTACATTAGTAAATACATAAAACTGTTCTAAATATTTTTATGTATCTGATTTTATAGATATATTCTAATCATTACTTGAAGTAAATACAACTTTTTAAAAAATATTTTCAGGAATTTAATTTCTATCTAAGACATCTTGGAGTGAATGTATTAGATAATAAATGCATGTCTAGTTTATAAATAAAAAAGAGAAAAAATGGAAGACTGAAACCTGGAATATTATGTCTTTAAATAACTTCCAATCGATAATTTCTTCAATATATAATGATGAAATTGGGAGATACCCCTACCATCTTCACCTTCTGCACAATTTTTCTTATGAATTTCAGATTTTTACAATTCATTCAAATCTATTTCAAATAATTTGCAATGAAATATCTTTTGTTATATCCTTTATATTTTCTCTTCTGATTTTTACTTTCTATTACATATATTCTTTCTTTCTAGTTTCACTTTGTATAATTTCTGTCTATGCATCATCGGACTTGCATATCTCTGTTTTGTTATATTATGACAATACTGAATTTCAGCTAATTTCATTTCTGTGTAAGCAACAAATTTAGTGAATTCAGAAATTCATTTAACATCAGTTATAGAGATACTGTATATACTCATAGATAAGATACAATTTCTTTTCCTTTTCTTTCTTTCTTTTTTTTTTTTTACTTAAAAGCTGCAAAAAAAAACTACATAAGGTTTATCTACTGAACTTCACTCTGAGCTTGAAATTTGTAACAAACACTGGCAAATGAGTTGATATATTGATATACTATTGGCCATATAGCTATGAAAGCTTTATGAATATTGGTGTTGCAAACAAATATATGTTGATGTCATACACAAAACATGCACGACTGCTTAAGCAGAATTTGATTCTGCTGAAAGGAAAAACAAACTTGTGATGATTTGCTTGTTATATCATTCATATCTGTTCAAACTTGTTGGCAAAAGTGTTAGAAAAAATTAATTGTATTTCTGAAAGAAAAAAAGGTAACAAAAACTAAAGAAACATTCAAGAAAACGCCAAAATGAAGATATTATACAATATAATGTCTTCTCCTATGAGATATTGGAGAAGATTTAGAAAAAAAGTTATCAATGGATACAAGTAAATATATTATTATTTCCACGCTTCAATTTGGGAGTGTATGAAATTCATGTGTAGAAAAGAGTTAGAATCACATCAATGAACTCTCATTGCAAAAAAATTACCAAGGCACAAATGTTACTGTGTGGTTAAGAAGCTCACTTTGCAACTGCATGGTTTTAGGTTCAGTCTCACTTCATGGCACCTTCGTCTTCTACTATAGTGCCAAGCTGACCAATGTCTTGTGAGTGAATTCAGTAGACAGAAACTTTATAGAAACCCTTTGTTTATATATGTGTTAGATTAACAATTTATGAGTGAAGGCAAATGGCTCAGTGGTTAGAGCATCGGGATCACAATCATGAAGTAATGAATCCAATTCCCAGACCGGGCTCTGTGTTGTGTTCTTTATTTCATGTTGCTCCAGTTCATCCAGCTGTAGAAATGAGTTGTGACATCACTGGTACCATGCTGTATCAACCTTGGATAACATCGGTGGTGTGGAGAGGGGAGGCTGTTATGAATGGGCAACTGCTGATCTTCCATAAACAACTTTGCCTAGACTTGTGCCTCGGAGGGGAACTTTCTAGGTGCAATCCTATGGTTATTCATGACCAAAGGAGGTCTTTACCCTAACAATTTATGGGAGTAACTTTATTTTTTCATACTAAAACTTTCAACATAAAATGATGATGATGATAATATGATGTGTGCAGTATTACCTATAATTTTGTTACTGTGTATCATATTCAAAATGCACTGCGTATATATCCAATATTATATGCGAGTGTGTGATATTGATTCCAAATTTTGACACAAGACCAGCAAGTTCAGGGGATTGGGTACGATATGCTAAGCATTTTGCCCGGTTTGCTAATGATTCTGCCAGTTCACTACCTTGCATGTGTGTAACATTAACCCTACCATTGCTCAACTCAGACAATTGGCTAACATGGATAGCTTTCCTATGTATTTGTATGCTTTTATGAAGGCATACCATACTCACAAAAACTAACATATGTCTTATGTACAACTAACACAAATAAGGCTGAAATTAAAATATTATAAACACAAAGGGACTATGACTTGTATATGAGTATATACAATAATGTATGGAGACATTAAATGTGGATCCATTTAAAGATAAAGAATGATTGTTAAGTGGCTACAATATTATACCTTTTGAAAATGGTGCTTTACTGAAGCATTACTTGTGTAATTGATGCCTGGAAGAATGTTGGATTGTAGTATGCTCTAAGAACTTGTGAGGATGTCTAGGTTAATTTATGTAAATAAACTCTGGTGTCATACCATGGTTTTTCCCTATGAAATTGTTTCAGAGACCAAGGATGTAAGAACTGATATGGTTTTATAGGAATGGAATAGATAAGAAATGTTTGGCTAGATGTTACTGATTTTCCTTGAATTTCTATAAGCTTACTGCAAGGAAAAGAAATCTTTTTAGTTACTAAGTTTTGAAGTGAGTGACATTTTAAAAGCAAGACTGAAGTATCTTTTGTTTTTCTTCTCTTTTTTTTTTAATGAGATATTGAAATATGGTTGAATTGGTGTATATTTCCAAAATTTGTTTCAAATGACAGTGTGAAATTATTTCTTCAATTCTTGACAGCTCTGCTTAGCATTTTCAAAATCTACTAGAGAACTAAGTATTTGTGGCTCTCATGGTTCTTCTTCTTCAACTCTGTTTAAGCTGAGATGAATTGCTGATTAATTCAAACTACCAAATCATTTTTCCTTCATGTTTATTCTTCAAAGTATTTCTCCATCAAAAGTTGTCATTCATCTTCCCATTTTCTATTTCCCATACAATTGGCTACAAAGTCAAACTATTTTCATACCACATAAGAACATTACTATTCAGTCATTTTGTACACTTCTTCTCTGGAGTCTAATTCCCTTGTTGCAACATGAAAAAAACATGAAGAAAAATTAGTTTCATGTCTTAATCTTCATAGCAAACCGACTCTCAGAGTATTTGTTCTAAAAAACAAATTTAGTCTGTTAGAAATCATTTATCAAAACCGCTCTGTTTTCATTATAAAAGCTTTTGTTTTGTCATTACTTCTGTATGTCTGAGATTTAAAAAAAAATAAAATAAAGTATTAAATTGTATGATGATGTAACTACTGAGTTACTGTTAATTCTTAAGTAATAGTTGTTATAAATTTGTATAAACGCATCTCCATATTATGGAGTTTTTGACATTAAAATATTACTTGAAATTAACCAAAATGTTTGTGTAAATTAAAAAAGAAATTCAGAGTTATGTATAGTAATATGTAAACTTCAATCTAGACATATTACTGAAGGCATTTCAATATGACATGATTAAAAAAAATCCCCAAAGAATTAAAGTATATTGAAATCTCTGAGTTATATATTAGGGTTTAAGTTTATCATAAACCTTATGATGGTTTGCATGTAAGATCACTATCTAACAGAAATCTATTAATCTCCTAAGTGTGGCTAGATAAAGTAATTATAAATCTATTTTATCAATATTTTGACACCTTACTGCATTGTTTAGGGTGTATTATTTTCATTGAATTTTCATTGAATCTTCATTGAATTTTCACATATTTAAGGATATTTTAAGTCATCATAGAAAATAATGTCTTAACATGGGTTTCATCACAACCACTTACAGCTTCATTTTTATTTTATTTGATTTTATTTTTCTTGCAAATGAGGAAAATGAATATAACGTAAGAAATTAAAACTGAAATGTTTGTACATTTTCTCAAAGTACATATGAATATTATTGAATGAAGAAATTACTTTATCCTTGGCCATATCCTATTTTGGTACTTAATTTGCTACTCAATTGTTACTTCTCATGCAATGTTTTGAATTAACATTTTTAAAAATATTTTTTACTTTCCATTTATAGAAACAAAACTGGATATTTATTTTCTTTATTGTGTTAGATTTTCTTCTGTTAGTTTCTGCACCACAAACTGATTTGGGATTTCAGTTCTGTTTAAGTTTTCTATAGTTTACTCATTTTGTTCCCTTCAGATTCTGTTTCTGTTACTTCTCACCCTTTTTCTGTAGATTTAGTGTACAACTTTAAAAAAAGTTTCTTTCCCCTTCTAAATTAAGATATACCCTTTCCCTCTTTTGCTTCTGATCTTTTAATAATGCTACTTTTTTTTTTTAATCACAAGACTTAGTTTCTGTATGACACCCATCAAGAATCCCTTTTATTTATCTATTTATTTTCATCTGTTCAAATTAGTTCCTGTTTTTAAAAGTCTAAAAAAAATCTCTCTCAAAATTTCCTGTATTTTAGTGTCCCATTGACCCCTCGTTTTTCGTAGAAAAGGTAAGCACGTCAGATCTCTTAGAGCATTATATTTTTTTTTCGACTTGATTAGTAGTTAGCTTGTTTCTATTTGTGGTAGTGGTTTCACTCGTGCCTCTTTCTTTTTTGTTTTTTTTTTTATTTTATTTAGACAATTTAGATGTCGTGTGTGTGTCTTAATATATTGTCTCATTATTCAAATGTAACGACAATTTCTTTCAGAAGACAAGTGAAGAATATTGACTGTTTTGGCTGAATTATATATGGAAAAAATATTTTGATTTAGTATCGATTTGCTGGGTGTTGAAGTGGATTCCAATTTAGTGGGTGGTCAAAAGTTAAAATTTTGCTTCAGATGTTAGTGGTTTATACTAACCAGTATTGGAAAAGTCATCCAGCTATAAGACTTGTGCCTACAATTCACATGAATATGTGAATTTGTCCACTTACATTTTCTATCTATTTTTCTAAATTGGTATGAATTGAGTTTCTAAAATATACCGATTGGAATTTTCAAGTTCTTAATTTTCCATCATTAATACCATTTTAAATGTACTTAAAAAGAAATTTAGTAAATGTTTAGGTTATTTATTTTATTTTAAGAAAATATAAAGTAAACTGGTTTTACAAAAAATTCAATGAAATAGCATACAGTTCTATGCAGTAAAGGTGCATATAATTAAAAAAAATGGCTCAAAATCACTAGTTCCTCTGCTTAAAAAGATCTTTTTAAGATAAATGCAGTGATGCAAAGAGATTTGCTACACATTTCCTGACCTAAAAGCACTCACATTCATGGCAGATCCTCTTCAGTTAAGGACTGCACAGACCAAACATAGAGTGATCAGAATGAAAGGAAATGAGTAAATCTCTTGCCTTTCACTTTTTCATTAGAATCTAACAATAACTCCCTTCATAAATGTACCTTTAAAGATTTTAAGGAACTTATAAAATGAATGAGATCTTAATAATTACTGATTGTTTTTGTTCTATATGGAAGCCAAATCAGTCTTTAATGATTGTTTATCAATAAATGTATATATATATATATATATATATATATATATATATATATATATATATATATATATATATATATATATTAACACCTATCAAATTGAAATAGGATCTACAAATATTGCACAAAATAAAATTTGTAAGACATGCAAGGATGAAAAATTGAATATTCATTTCTTTTGTTCTGTTCCTGGGCATTTAGATTGTGTGCTGGAGTTGTTCAAACAAGCTTAACTTAATTATTATCTATTTTTAATAATAAAATATTTTTATCTTTTAGCTTTCATGTACTATATAACAAATTAGATTTGTCTGACAGTTACTCTTTCTCATTAGTATTCAATCTGTTCTCTGCCTTCTTGTGACCAGAAATTATCTAAGAATTAAACAACTATATATTTGTCCTGCTTCTGCTATTAGCAAGTCATAAGATGTTTCCTTTTATAACTTGCTGTGTCTCTAAATTTCTCTTCCTAATAAGTTTTTGTTGTTGTTGAGGATAAGCTAAATACCTTTTACAGGTCATAGCTAAGACATATTTTTGTGATTTACAGTTTTTTATGTTCCCTGATGTTTTGTTTTTTCTTTTTTTTTCTTTTTTTTTTTTCAAGTTTTATTTGATAGTCTAACTTTACTTTTGATAACTAAATTATCTTGAAGACTTTTACTGTTTTATCATCCATTCACACATGTTCACTGCACTAGACTTCTGTTTTGCAATCAATTAAAGGATTCCTCCACTTTACTATTAATGTCTTGGAACGATCCAGCTCAGTGGATTTAGTCTTTTATTTCTTGTTCTATTCTGAAACATTGTGAATACTATAGTAGTTTCAGTAGGATTCTGTTAAGTATATTTGATTGTGAGATTTTTTTTAAAATTCATTTTTCTATTACAACCTTTGTTTCTAGCATAGAACTTATTGGTTTCTTTCCTGTCTGGTCATTTGCACCGATGCTGTGATACTGTCCTTCTCATCTTGCAAAATATATTATGGGCATTTCTCCAGGTTATTTCTATGATACTGGATTCTTAGTTTAATTTTGTCAGGTATTAAAATAAATGAGAATTGGTGTTTTCTCTTGATTAGTATTAATTTTATGTTGACTGTTATTTGAAGTAATGTTTATATAAGATGAAAACATCACTAGTCATACCAAAACAAATCACATAATTTTGTTTGTGAAACACTTTAATATGAAATTGGACTTCTCTTAGTTTCTAATGAATATCTGCTGGATTCTTGCAAAACTCCATTCTCTAAAGTGAAATTTATACTTTTTCGTGTATTAATTGTCACATTCATCTCTTGCTACGAGAGGAGAGTCAAGTTGTAATATATCTGACATATTAATATAAATATTCATAAAATATTTTATCAAGTTATATAGATATCATTGTGTCTGTATGTATGTGTGTGTGTAGAATTCAATATACATATGCCTCTGAATGGAATGTTAATCGAATACAAAGTGATTATAAGAAAAGAAATTATAAAAGAATAAACAATTATTCTATGATAGTCCACCTCATCTTATAGTGGAAACAGCTGTAAGCTAATGAATTTCTCAAGATAATTGTCTATTCCTTTGCCATCTCTTTTCTTATATTATTTAATATAAACAGTATTTAAATTCAAGATGCTATTAATTTCATGCTGTGAAAACACAGTAAATTGACAAGTTTGTATAGTATAACACATGTTTCTAAACAATCTTTCAAAAACAACCAGCCACATTGTTATATCGCACATTCGGATGACCTCTACTCAACCACCTGACATCTAGACTTCTCCCTCTATATCTATGTTTTGAGCTAGCCTACTTCATCGTCTGGGGGCGTCGACACAACACCTTCCGCTTTTGAGTTTTTTAAACCTGAATTTATCAATTCCATTTCCTCAGTGAGAAACTAGCATATCTTTGCCTCTTAGCATTAATTTCCATCATTTCTGTAGGTTTTCTCTTCCTGTTCAACCTACGTGTTAGTTCTGCTTTTGCTTGTGGTTCTGGGACCTCAAACAAATCATACCATAAATCCATTGGTTCTTCTCGCCTCTCTTGGTTTTTGGTATATCTTTTTTTTGATTGGTTTAAATGCCTTCTGCGTTCATATTTTGGTCCTTTTACTGTGTACATCACATTACCCAGTCCTGTTTTCCATTACTATACATTTTAAAATACACTTTGTCACCTCTGTTAAAAAAATTTCATTTTTCTTCCCAAATTTTCTATTTTCTGTTTCCTGCTCGGCAACCATTTGTCAAAAATAGAAAAATTTTTCTGGAAAACATCAAATCTGCAGGTGACCTACCCGACTCTGCATTTGGATTTGGTGTTATTCTATACACCTGCAAAAACTTTGTCATCTTTGTATCTTCAAGGATTTCCCGTCTGGTCTTTCTTAAGGCTCTCTTGAACGTGTTGACAAATCTTTCCGCTTACCCATTTGACCTTGGATGGTATGGCAGAGTTAACACATGCTTCATCTGAACCGACTTACAGAATCTTTCAAACTCCTTCACCGTGAATTGTGTACCATTATCTGACACAATCGTATCTGGCACTCCATAACGAGCAAACAGTTCTTCCAAGAAGTCAATAGTCACACTTGTGGTTGGCCTTGAACATTTACACACTCCAGGCTATTTGGAATAGCTATCTACCACAATGATATAATGAGAGCCATTTATTGGTCCTGCAAAATCGACATGTAGTCTAGACCATGCCAAATCCGTTTTTGGCCACGGCTGAATCTGCACTGGGGGCGCCTTTGCTGCCATAGCGCATCCCCCACACTGTTTTACCAGTCTCTCAATTTGCTTGTCCATATTCGGTCAACAAACGTAACTTCTCATGAGGCTCTTCATCTGGACAATCCCCGGATGTCCTACATGGAAGTCTTTTAATACTCTGTTTTGCAGTGCTTCAGGTATTACCACTCTTTGTGCATATAATAATACCTCATCACATACTGAATAGTGCTTTGAACCTGTGTCCCACTCATTTATATTTTTCGTGTTACACAACATTTTTAAAATCTTATTTATGAACCTATCATTTCCCAATTTCAATTTAATTTCTTCCAGCGTTACTGGCAAATCACGTACTACATTGCACAAAATGTTCTTCAGTTCCATTTCTAGTTTTTTTGTCATAATATTGTCTTCTGTCTTTCTTGTATCATCTCGAAGGTTTATTATTTGTTGGCATTCCTCAGTCACTTTCTGCAAAGTGATTTCACATCTTGTTTCAACTTTGGTAATATTCTTTTTCTAATTTCCGCATTTTCTGTTGCCACTAGCCCTTTAACGAATATTAGGCTCTTGAACATATCTGCCATTAACTCTTCCAACTTAAACCTTTCGCAAGGCTTATTAACAATACCGGCATATGTTACAAGATCATCGGACTCGTTTTTCTTTAAATTTAAACATTCCCATCGAATGTTAAACTGCGAACTTTTCTGGCTAAAAATACTAGTCAAAATATTTATCGTTTCATCAAAACACAATTCCATGGGCTTTCTTGGCAAAATAAAGTTACAAAACTTTCGTGTTCTGGAGTAGTAAGCTTTCGCAAAAGAAACCTTACCTTTCTTTCACTAGACCATCCTTGACATTCCTCTTGGAATATATCTTCGTATCGTCTGTAATATGCAGCAAAAGTAGTTCCTTCATCTGGATTGTACTGAAATTCTTCGATGGAATTTGCAACACCATCTGCTGAAAATGATTCTGTACTATTTCTCACCTGTAGTATCAAGTCTGTTAACTTCTGTAGTTGCTGCTGCTGCTGCTCTTGTTGTTTTACAACTGCTTTCAGTAACTCTTCCATTTCGGTACTATTCGAAACCTCGTTGCCGCTGTTATATCGTAATACTACACAGTGGCTGTGTAAGCTACAAAATCCTCATCGCCACTGTTATGTCGCAATACTACACAGTGGCTGTGTGAGCTACGACATCCTCGTTGCCACTGTTATATCGCAATACTACACGGTGGCTGTGTGAGCTATGAAATCTTCGTCACCACTGTTATATCACAATACTACACAGTGGCTGTGTGAGCTACGAAATCCTCATCGTCACTGTTATATCGCAATACTACGCAGTAGCTGTGTGAGCTACGAAATCCTCGTCGCCACTGTTATATCGCATGTTCGGTTGACCTCTACTCAACTACCCGATGTCTAGACTTCTCCCTCTATATCTACGTATTGGGTTAGCCTACTTCATCGTCTGGGGGTGTCGACACAACAATTTTGTAACATTGCTTAGAAACATAAGCCATGCCATAAAAATTTGTCAGTTTATTGTTTTCACAGCATGAAAATAATAGTAGCTCAAATTTAAATACTGTATGTATTAAATGATATTTATCTCTCACTGGATCCAACCAATAATGAAACAGTAAATTATATATGCATGTGTGCGTGCGTATCAATATACACACAATTTTATCTTCAACTCTAATTTTAACTTCTGGTTTTTCAAAGATATCACTGAATAGTTTTTTTATTATTATTTTGAATGTTATGAATAAGTATTTTTTGTTTTTTAAATTATTTTTATATTTTAACTAAAAGGAGGTGGGGAAAAATCACCTATTAACTTCAATAGTTCAATAGTTGATACAACTGAAGGTATTTGCATACAGTTCTTACCAAATGTACTTGTGTTGTCAAGAATAAAATTTATTTCAATTCAGGATTTTTTTTTTTCAATTAAATTTAAATTTCAGATCTCTTAGGTAAGTTTTATTTTAATTATAAAATTTAGTGTTCCCTGATTTATTGTCTGGGTTTGAATTAAATATGTTTAATGTTCTTTGTTTGCATTATTAGAAAATGCGCAGTTAATGGGGAAATGATCAAGCATAATATTTTTTGGAACATATCAACTTTTGTTTAAGTTAAAGAAAAAGGTAGTGAGTTGGCAGAATGGGTCATGATGAACAAGATCCTTTGGGGTATTTAATTACTTCACTTTTACATTCTGAGTTTAAATCTGAGGTTAATAATTATAAGCAGTCAAGCATTAAGTTGAAATATAATTTCTCCAAATCTGTGGCCTTGTCACTATGTTAGAAGTTAATGAAAGAAAATTATACTTAAATGAATGAACTTGCCTAGATATTGTAATATCACACTGTTATTCCAGAAGCTTACTTCCATAACAAGAGAAACTTGCTTTGCTTACCAACCACTTTATATCATCTGATTGTTACATGAAGATTTGGATGACTTACTATAATTTACTGATTGCTAATTCTAAAAAGAGAAAATATCTATTTGAAAGGTGTTTGAAAAGTATGATTTTCATATTTATTTGAAAACTAGAGAAAAATTGGGTTTCTTATATCTTCCCCTTAGCTATTTCATTTCATATACATTACTAATACTCTTGGGAAAGACATGAATATCACAACTGATTTCCTCTTGTCTCAATGTCAGTCAGTAATCCTAATCATTGATAGACAGAATTTAATTATGAAAGTAAAGAAAAATCAATTACATCTAATACTTCTCCATGACGAAATATATTTCTTGATGACCTTCCATTCAGCAACTATATTTTAATTTTGAAATTAGACTGTGCATAACCTATATCCAAGAAACAATAATGTAGTTCAGTAATTTTCAATACTACTATGATGAGAATTAACAATGCAAAGTTTAAATCTGAGAGTAATTCTGCTGTGATTATAAAGCAGAATACATGAAAAATGTAATAGGATTCTAACTAAATTCATTAGAATGGATAGTATGGAGAGAGATAATGAAGCTGTTGTCCATATAACATGAAATAGATAATGCATGATGAACAAAGAGGGTCCATATTCTTTCAGTACTAAACCACTTCTTGCCATCATCATCATCATCGTTTAACGTCCGCTTTCCATGCTAGCATGGGTTGGACAATTTGACTGAGGACTGGTGAAACCGGATGGCAACACCAGGCTCCAATCTAATTTGGCAGAGTTTCTACAGCCATATGATATAAAATTCCATGTTTTATAATGTTCCTATTGAAATCAAAATCTTCCATTATAATTTTATGTTTGAACCTTTTATGTTTCAAATACAAACTTTATAATGACAAATTAGTTTTTTTACGCAACTCCTCCAGATTCTCGATTATTTTCAAAATCAACTGAAAAATTTCGACTGGTTATTTTATTAGAAATAGTGTCCTGATAGTATGGGACAAGAGTGGATCTTTAAATTACAGGGTAATCCATGGTGCAATACTTTGGGATTGTACCCAAGATATTTTGAGATGACATTCTGTCATTCAGCCATGTTGTGTCTAATATATGAATACCCATATATACGTGTTCATGCACACATGTGCTAACAGACATACATTTATGTAGTCTAATAAAAGAAAACCTTTATTGAAAATTTGGTCTTCTGTGAGTTATATCATGTCTGCTCCCTACCTGGATCAAACAAAATAAAACTATGTACTAACCAGTTTAATTACCTAACATAGAGATACCAATTGCTAGAACATCTAAAACCGTAGTATTAGCATTTATGTTCATCTGATATTTGATTACCTTTGGAAAAATAGGACCTGAAATAAAGTATAAAACCAAATGAAGTTAACTATCTGGAAAAAAAAAACTATGGAGTTCCAAGAAAATCATGCAATAAATTTCTTATAACATTCAGCCAAAACAGAAATTTCCTTTGCTTGTTATCACCAAATTTCCAAATATATCTTCATGCTATCATAATTTTAATTACATCTCTCAAGAAAATATTTAGCTACCAGATAATTTTTGTTTTTGTTTTGCCTGTTAGCTGGGGTTTTTTTTTCCTTTTTTCTTTAATAAAATACAAGTTTGTTTACTTGGTATTTGCCCATTTTTATTTTTTAAGTGTTTGTTTTTTCTAGTTGAACACTCTTCCTACTGATGATTATTCAGTTGTAAAGAGCAGAACTTGCTTTCAGTTGAGCAAACCAAGATAAGTAGGGTTTATGAACCTGGTTCAGAGGTACACAGTACAGTAATCATAGTAAGATTGGAACTTATAATCCTGTGGTTATGAATTCAATGGTGATAATTATGTTTATCTTCTCATTCACTTGATAATTACTGGATAGTACTTTTGAGAGTATAAATCATCATCATTAGCATCATCTTCATCGCATCTGCTTTTCTGTGCTGGCATTGGTTGATCAAGACTTATTGAAGCCTTATTCTGTAGCCAGATACCTTTCCTGGTGCTACCTATTACTTGTTTTGTTAAGTAAGATATTTCTATTCCCATGTTCTTCACACAAAATCAACATAACTGTGTGGTAAGAAGTTCCAGGTTCAGACTCACTATATGGCGCCTTCAGCAAGTGTTTTCTACCATAGCCCCAGACCTTGTGAATGGATTTGGTAAAAGGAAACAGAGAGAAACCTAATGTATATGTATGTGTATGTGTGTGTTTCTTTATGTTTGTGTTTGTCCCCTACCATTCCTTGGTAACTGGTGTTAGTCTGTTTACATCCCCATAACTTAGCAGTTCAGCTAAAAGAGACTGGTAGAATAAATACCATGCTTTAAAAAAACAAGTACTGGGAACTATCTGTTCAACTAAACCCTTCAAGGCAGTGCCTCAATGCCTGAAACAAGTGAAAGATCAACTGCTGAGCTTTTTGGCATATTGTTTAGGGGGAAAATAAATTGTTGCTCAATTAATGTCACAGTAAAGACATGTGAAATAAACACACATGTGAGCTGTTGATGATATTTTTCCTTCTCTGGACTTTTCCATTTTCTGATGAAGAACTATGCTCAAGGCATTAAAAACCTTCTCTTTTTTCCACCTTTACCAAGCATCAAACTTATACATTCCATGTGAACATCCTCTTGTTGTTTTGTTATTGTTATTTTTAATGTTCAGTTATTTAATTTTAACTACATATGAATGGTTTGCTTCCATACAGTTTCTGTTTACCTAATTTCATCACAAGACATTGGTCCAAGACTATTATAGAAGACACTTCCCATAATGCCACACTGTGTTAGAACTTAAAACTCCATAGATATGAAGTCAATCACCACAGAGCCATACTTGTACACCATAAGTCCATAAATAAATGTCATTAGCATCAATAGAATACTAAAAAAAAATTATTACAAAATTCAATGTATCATGACATTGAGAAATGTTTACACATGTTCTTTGAGACATTGTTAAATCTTCACAAATAAATATATTCTTTTCTACTCTAGGCACAAAGCTCAAAATTTTGAGGGGAGGGGTTAGTCAATTAGATCTACCCCAGTATGCAACTGGTACTTAATTTATAGACCCCCCCCAAAAAAAAGGGTGAAAGGCAAAGTTGACCTTGGCGGTATTTGAACTCAGAACATAAAGACAGACAAAATACCGCTAAGCATTTTGCCCGGCATGCTAACAGTTCTGCCAGCTCACTGCCTTTCACAAATAAATACATTGTCACACTCATTAGCATTTTCTGTACCTTGCGGCTGCTGGTATATGAAAGTAAATGAAGATTGTTTAATTATATCAATTAGTACAATTAGCTATACTATACAAAACAAATTTAACTGACCCTTTTAATACCAACTCACCTGAGACTGCCTTTATAAAAGTGTTCATATGGGCCAATACATAGTTTAATTCTTTAAAAATTCAGACTACTCTGTCAAATGTATGGTTTATTTATTCGCATTGTTTTAAATTTATTATGCATTATTTCATGGCTTAAGATTTCAATGATGTAACTGTTTATTTTTAGAATGACATTTTAGGGTAAGTGTGAGATGTTGGATCTGGCCAGTTTGAACAGAAAAGAGGCAGAGTACTTTGGCCAGATATGGCCAGTTTAAATGTTAAAGGTGGATGTTGAACTAGGCCTAGTATCACTGTGAAACCTCTACTATAGTTGTGGCATTTATAATCATTTTAAGATATATATCTGCAATGAGAAGTGACATATCTAATGAATAAAGTAATGCTCTGTAGCTAAATTCTATAAAGGATGGAAGTTGGGGTCAGCCAATACATCAGTCCAGGGCTGAAGGGCCAAGGAGGGGATCTGAAATATCTGACAACATCCACTCCTAACTCTCAAAAAAAACAAAAAAAAAAGAACTCACAACCTCCTGGAGTTTTGAGAGGAGGAACCCATTAGTTGAATGTGAGTTGGGAATAACTAAGGGTTTTTAGCTGCATTAGAGATTCATGATTAGATACACTGAAATAGTTATCTTTTTTTTTTTTTTCGTTCTTTCTTTCTTTTCTCTCCTTTTCCTTCTGGTTCTTGGGAGGATTTGACATCAGAGCTACAAGTCTGAAAACAACTTGTCATCGCTGCTTATAATGATGACCTAATCCCACCTTCCTTCCCTCTCACTCCTCCCTCTCTCACCTCATCTCTCTCTCTCTCTTATAATGGATTTATAGCTACTGGTTTAAGTCATTAAAATCTAAGTATTTTAACATAGTAGAGCCAGCACTAGTGAGGTGTTATACTTTGTTGGCCTTCTAGTTTTTTGGCTGGGTTGTATTAAATTTTGTCAGCTATAATTCTTACCTAATGAATATTAGAAATGTTAGAAAAATGCAATGCTTAGCAGATGGTTATGATACGTGACAGTAAACGATAACTTTTCACAGATTTCTACTTACATTCTTTCATAATTATTCTGGATCTATTTAACATAATATTTCCATGTCACAGTTGAATCAGCCTAAGTAGATCATCCAGCTGTTGAACAAAAATATGTAATGCTTGTTAATATAGATTCAAATCAAATATCTTGCAAGGTGTTGCCAACTTTCTATAACTGCTATAATAGATACTAAATTAATTGGTTGATAACATAATTATTCTCTCATTAAATTTTTATGAAACTCTTAAGAATGTCTGGCTTCTTCAGTTTGTTTTGATGATTTTTTTTTTTCACTAGGCTCTTTTCCTAATCCCTGTTATATTTTTAGCACATAAATTATAATACATATTTAATGTTTTTAGACAGAGTACCAGCTATGTATGTAATGTATATATGTAAGCATGCATGCATATATATGCATGTATGTATTTTGGGAGTGTGGAACCACCTCTTAACCTCTATTATTCTCATGTGTACTCTGACCCAGAGTTGTAGCATCTGTTAAGGTCCTAGCTATGGGTTAAATAACAAGGGGACCACTAGGAGTGAAAGGCTCTAAGTTTTCATTAGAACCTCCTTCTAAGAGAAGGTAAACTGGTATTAAAAAAAAATCTGAAGTGCAGTTGGTTTCTGATCATTCCAACCTTTGTTGTGCCATTGGTTTCATAGCTGATTGCACTAAAAAGTGGATTCAATGCTGTGAAACACTTTATCCACTCAAAGCAAATTCACACACAGAAAATTCTTGAACTCTCGAAATGTTTATATGCACTTACTGAGTTTAAGACATGGTCTTATTTAGTCATGAGAACAATGTTTCATAGATGAGATAATGAAAGATCAAGATATATGGAATGACTGAGTATTACAGACCCGTTGAGTCCATATCATCAAAGAAAAGCAAATGGGGAAACTATAATGAAATGTTAGTACTTTTGTGTTACATTACATTGCAGTTTAAAAAGCATATGAATTATTGTTGGGTATTTTTATATGATAATTAAAAAATATGGTTCACAAATATAAGCACAGGTGTGGCTGTGTGATGAGAAGTTTGCTTTCCAACCACATGGTTCTGAATTCAATCCCACAGCATGGCACCTTGGGCAAGTGTCTTCTACTATAGCCTCGGGGTGACCAAAGCCTCGTGAGTGGATTTCATAGACAGAAACTGAAAGAAGCCTGTTGTATGTGTGTGTCTGTGTGTTTCTGTTTGTCTATCTGTCTGTGTTTGTCCCTACTACTGCTTGACAATTGGTGTTAGTGTGTTTATATCCCTGTAACTTAGCAGTTCAGTAAAAGTGATTGATAGAAAAAGTACCAGGCTTTAAAAAAATAAGTACTGGAGTCAACTATTCAACTGAAATTCTTCAAGGAGGTGCCTCAGTATGGCTGCAGTCTAATGTCTGAAACGAGTAAAAGACAAAAGATAATTCTATATTAGTTTATTAAATTACTAATGTTGGTTTAGTTAGATGAGTATTGTTTTGTTTTGTTTTTAATTCATTCTGTGAATCCTCCATTAAGAGAGTGGGTGGGATGTCTACTTGGTCATTGACTTTATATCTATTGGCACAGGTATGGCTATGTGGTTAAGAAACTTTTCAACCACATGGTTTGGGTTCAGTCCCACTGCAAAGCACCATGGGTAAGTGTCTGCTACTATAGCTGCCTGCTGACCAATTCCTTGAGAGTGAATCTGATAGATGGAAACTATGTGGAAACCCATCCTATATATGTATGTCTTTGTGTTAGTTCCCCACCATCATTTGACAAATGATGTTGGTTTGTTTACACCCCCCTACCTAATTTAGTGGTTCAGCAAAGAGATTGACAGAATAAGTTCTAATAAATACCAGGTGTGGTGTGTTTGGCTAAACCCTTCAAAAAAGTGACCCAGCATGGCCACAGTCCACTAATTGAAACAAGTAAAAGATAAACAGATGTAATTATTAGATTCTTCATCAAAACAAGAGTTTTTTTCCCCTTCTCTTTTTTTAAAGTTTGAGTCTGTCTTGATTGGATCACTTTTATCCTGTAAATGCTTGTTCTTTGTCTTGGGCTGTCTCTCTGTCATATTCATTTCATCTTAGTATTTTTTGAGGTCCTGGATATTTTGTTAAATTTTGGATTTTCTTAAGTACCAGTTTTGTTTTACCTTTTTTTTCTATCTTTGGTTTGAATAAAAAAAATCATGTACATTTAGTTAATTTTCGGAATCATCTGTATAATTCTTTTTTCAATCATTTTTCTATATCTTACTTTATTTATAAAATATATTTCCTAATTTTTGATTTTCAGTTATTCATTCATGCTAAAATCTTGTTGAAAGTCACGTCTGCATGTTAACATCTGTGATCTATGTATCAACTATGCACAGTCTTTTTTTTTTTTTTGTATTCATGTCATAGCATAGAAACCTTCACACGATCACTGTATACACTTTTTGTTTTCAGTCATCATATATTTTTTATTATAACTTATTCATTGTAAATTTGATATTTGTATTAAAACAACCCCTGTAAATCTCTGACAACTGGTTTAAGAATAAATCCTTTATACATTAACACATTCTTGGAAAACCAACCAGTTTATGTTTTGTATCATGTTTGCTTTCACAAATACAAGGAAAAACCACAAATATTGTTTTTAACTCCATGCTAGGTGTTGACTCTAATTTTCAATGCATAAAGCCTACTTGACTCTGTTCTGTCACTTTTCACAGTGCATAAACATCTAATGTACTCTTCATTCAACCTGTTTTCCATAATAATTTTTCAACCTTTTGCCCTGCTCTTGTGTGTGTGTGTGTGTGTGTGCGTGTGCGTGTATGCCTCACAGAGAGAGAAAGGGAGGGTAGACAGAGATAATTTTTCTTTTATTAATTGCTTTCGATGTCACTAGTCTATAATTGAAAAGTAACTGAATTTTTACCAATGTTGCAGTTAATCTGTCATCATAACTGCCATCCCAGTTTCTATAAATGTTAGTCTTTGATTATCTTTCCTAATCACCCTACATACATAACACAGCTGAACAAATGTCCCGAAGACTAGTCTTCATCTTCAATGATAAAGAGAATCTTCAGCTCTCTACAAATCTAGGGATGGTACTGTTACTACACATGCACACAAGCCTCCAGAACAAGTCACTGTGACTAACTTACAAATATTCAACCACCAACTTGTTACATCTGGCTCACAGACAAGCAGCTAAAAAAAATTTTAATTTGTCCTAAATTTTGCTGTACTATATCGCAAACAAACAAATATAAGTTTATTCATTTATTGTGATCTTTGTTGCTATTTGAAAATTTGAAATATGTTGTGTAAAAATATTTTTAAATTGACATTTGAATTCAGAGAAATTTTTGTATAATTAAAACTCTAGGTTTACAAGTACAATAACTAAGATTTATCATGTTATTACTAAATCATCTTTCTGTTTTTTTTTTCCAATCCCCTTCAAAGACAGATTTTGCTGTATTCAACACACCAGCTTATTTTTTTCTTTCTCTATATTTATAAACCCTACCTTTTGGTCTTAGTGTAATAATTAAGTTAAGATTAATTATGAACAGCACATACTTCACTCTTTGTTATACAGATCATTTCCAGCTATTTTCTTGTAATTTTAATTTATTCCTTTTTTCCTGTTTTCAATTGTTTCTCATCAATTTTTACCCTTTTGTTTGCTTTTTGATGTGTTTTTATAGCTTATACGGCTTGATTCCCTCTCTTTATACTGGAATAGCAGAACTGAGTTATACGACACATTGCCTCGGGAAAATTCCCTGGTAAGTGCATCTGCTTTTAATATTCTTAATTACATAACTTTTTGAAGCATAGTTAACTTTTGAGTTACCATTTTTTTCTTTTAGTTGCTTTCATTTACGTAAAATTTATTAAAAACAAAGTAAATGTAATGAACCAAGTGAAAAGAAGGACAGTTTTATTTATTTATTTTTAAATAATTAAATAAATTGTGATTACATTTAATGTTGGGAAATGTTTGGACTAGTCACAGATCATTAATCACATGCTTACCTTATAGTAATTTGTTTTCAAGTTTAAACTTATCATTGATGACATAATCCTCATCATTTTAATGATTTGTCAGTTTTCCATACTGACATTTTTTTAATGTATTTATTTGCTTATATATTGTCCTTTTTTTCTTTTTCTTTCAGAAACTATTGAAAGAAAATATTGCTAGTTCAAAATCTACTACAGAGTATACATACAGTGAGTTTATAAATATATACATGCCATTAAAAATACACTATAGCAAATTATAGATACAATTTTGCAACAAAGAAATTATGGTGTTGAACCTCTAATGAAGTTCAGGACATTATTTTATCTTCCTCAAGATAATAGAAAAAAAAAAGTGATTATTCTACATTATGTTAACCATTGAAATGGTGTGCAGCTATTTAAAAAAAAAAACCATCTCAGATCTACCTGTTTGTTTATATTTGAATTATAATAATGAATATGAAATAAGCTTCTTTCAGAGTTAATCTGAGACCATGTGCTGAATCTGAATCAGTTTCATTGTAGAAGAGACATCTCAGCTATTTAAAACACACAAATACAGTTAAATTTGATTTTCATTTATTTTTTTGAGTCTTCAAAATTGTCTTCACACAATTGTGGCCAAGTTACTGATACAGTTCTACTGCAGATAAGCAGGTTTAGAGTGCAGAAGTAAATTGTTACTAGAGATACCATATATATATATATTTATCTTTCCAAACCTCCAAGGCTTTTTGTGATTACCTAAGCAAAATATCAATTCAGAATTGTAATCTACCAAACAATGTATATTATATAGTTTATACTGCAACTAGTGTGAAGGTGCAATGGCCCAGTGGTTAGGGCAGCAGACTCATGGTCATAGGATCGCGGTTTCAATTCCCAGACCAGGCTTTGTGAGTGTTTATTCAGCGAAAACACCTAAAGCTCTACGAGGCTCTGGCAGGGGATGGTGGCGAACCCTGATGTACTCTTTCACCACAACTTTCTCTCACTCTTACTTCCTGTTTCTGTTGTGCCTGTAATTCAAAGGGTCAGCCTTGTCACTCTGAATATCCCCAAGAACTACGTTAAGGGTACACATGTCTGTGGAGTGCTCAGCCACTTGCACATAAATTTCACGAGCAGGCTGTTCCGTTGATCAGATCAACTGGAACCCTCTACGTTGTAAGCGACGGAGTGCCAACAACTGCAACTAGTACTGAGCTATTGATTGCTTTTCAATAGTTTCATCTATGGACACCATGACTTTGTAAATATGAGTCTCTTTATCAGCTAGCTTTTGACTCTTCTTACTCTGTCTTCCTCATATTAAAAAGGTTTCATAAAATATTTTTAAAAAACCCCACTGTTTTCATATTTTTGAAAACTACTTAGACATATATGATCTTGTGATGCACCTGAATATGTTATTAGTGATATTAACTGAAGCCGTTGGATGTTTTGAGTGTTTGAACAATTGGACACCTTCATCCAGGTGACCCAGCTGAGTATGAACAAGCCTTGACTTCTGTCCAGATAGCGCTATGCCTACCATTAGCTTTTCTCTTCTGATTATCAGCCACATGAAGCAACTTCTACTACTTTGGTGGTCAGCTTGATTGCTCTTTACCTCTTGAACTTTGCAATGCCTAACATTTTGTAGAATTTGCAGAGGTAGTCTTGCAAAGCTTCATTTCAATTCATTGAGCATTCTTCCACCAGTTCAGCATTGTTTGCTCTCTTCCTCTCATTGGCCGCTTCTTAGGGAATGGAGAATTCTGATAGAATGATAGGATGACCACCTTAGAAGCTTCTGAGATCTACATCATCTACATTTATTTCATTGTACAGTTAGAAAAGTTTAAAGTAATTTAAACTCTTTCCAAGAATCTAACATGAGCAAATCTACAAACCTTGTCTTTACTTTTAAAATTTATTTAAAGGAAGATTTGATAATGGTTGGTTGTTTATTACTTTAAAATGCTCACCTATTTGATAATTGGCTAGTAAGGTCAGTTTGCCTGTTGAGCTTTTCTCTCGTGTGACCAGAGGTTCCTGTTAATATAATGTCAGTCTAAGTTGCCTGTTGGTCCCAGTTGGGACAACATAGGCATATCTGTTGACATCAGTGTGTCTGTACAGACAGAATGGGCCATTTTGCTTGTTGATCAGTCCAAAAGGTGATAGCATAAGCATGCCTGTCAACACCTATGCATATGGCTGATTTATCAGGCTATTGTATCAGTTAATTGAGCTTAAAGAGGGTGATATATGCCTATCTGTTGATATTGATTTGTCTGGTGTTGGTTGCTGATAAAAACGAACTACCAATTTGTGAATTTTAGCTTTAGTCACTGAGGTACCATGAATGTAGTTAACTTTAGCTATTCATTACAATCTATCTTTTCCAGAAATAATAATAATCTTTTTTTTTTCTTTTTTTTTTTTTT
>NC_068998.1:19516435-19518685 GCF_001194135.2 Octopus bimaculoides | reverse complement strand
TTTTTTTTTTTTTTTTTTTTTTTCATCTAGTGATCAAGCCTATATGTTCTGTAGCACACCTGAGATTACACACAAAACCAGAAGAAGACTCCTTCCAGATACCCAAAATCTTTCTCACTGTAATATATGATAATATTGTGCTCTCTTTATCTAAACATCAGGTAAATTTAGCTCTAATTTAAATTTCTCTTTAGCACTACCTAAATCATCATTGAAATGCTTTAAAAATGTTCTTCTTCATGTCAGCCCTTACTTAGCAGACCTATGATCAGAATCATTCCAATCATAACCATCTTGTCTATTTTTCATGTACAGTGTGTTTAGGACCATGGTGAAGTTCAGTGAGTTTTGGCTGCTATTTCTTGCAGGCCAAAAAGAAAACCACATATGAGTGTCCTTGATAACTTGAAAAGTGCTTAAATATTATGTAGCTCTACCTTTATCGGTAATAAAGAAAGTTTTGATTTCATTAAATTTAACACTTCTGGAGAAAAGAACAGGTTTAGATGAGTATAAAATTGCACTTAATTACAGTTACAAAAACTTGAAAAACACAATATACTAGCATAAAATAAAATTGTTAAAGTGACTGAATTGAAACTAGCTAAAACTTAGTTCTTATGTATTTGAAAACAAATAATAATAAAATTTTTTCAGTACTTGAACAGGTTGCTTATGTCAAATGGAAGTAGGCTTTCAGTGACCTAAATCCATAACTTAGTTACAGAAGTATGTTTAAGTTTCTGTATATTTTTTTCTTGCATTGTAAAACTGCATTCTTCATGTCTATGAGCATGGCTCTGAAAAAAGACATTTTTCTCGGATAAATTGCTATTGATACACTACATCAAAATATGGTTGTTCAACCACAGGTCAGTGCTGATCAGCCTAACTGCTGATCAAAACCTTCAAATGTCTTTTTTTTTAACCAAAGCCTTGTGGGTGGATTTGGTAGTTGGAAACTGAAAGAAGCCCATTGTATATATGTGTATGCATGTTTGTGTGTGTATATGTGTGTATGCTTGTCTAGACATCATGTGATGGTTGTAAAATGAGCATCTTCATACATATGAAGTTGTTAATTTCCAGTCTTCTGTGAAAAACATGTCTGACCATGGAGAAACATTACCTTGCTTGGAAACAGGCAAGAGTTGATGACAGGAAGTGTATCTGACTGTTGAACTACATAAAACGTGTCCTTTATATCTTAAATAGTAGTGTGTGACTTGTAGAGATTTGGCTGCTATTTTTAGTAGATTGAATGACCCTGCAGAACCTCAGTTATTGGCTTTACAAGCAAAAGTAGATTATAGTAATGTTTTCAACAATCCAATGAGTTAAGAGACAGTTCAATTAGAAACTTGTTTATACTGAAGCTGTTGTAGGGATTAAGCATTCTCTGCAAAGACTAAACAAAGCAAGAAAGACATGGTTTTAATTTTAAAGATACAATCATAAAATAATATTTACATATCGCCCCAAAAAGCATATATATATGTATAGGGGGATAATTCACAAAAAAAACAACAAAAGACGAAGACAGGTGGTGGAGAAAACAAACAGATGTATTAGTTTAACGCTCGGGAAGTGAAAAAGTTTTTAACATTTCGAGCCTATGCTCTTCCACAGAAAGAGACAAGGAGAGAAAAAGAATGTGTAGTGGCTAGCAATCTATCATGGCAAATGCCGGACAGAGGGGTCACACAGGAGAGCTAGGAAGAAGGGGAAATGATAAAGTAGTGGTGATCCCAAAACGAAGGTGCACATGCATGTGTATAAAGAGAGCATGTATGTGCATGTGGAAGAGGGCTAGTGACCTTGACGTGTGCGTGTGGATGTGGAGCTAGGAAGTGGTTAGTGCTAGTGTTTGCGTGGTGATGTGGTGTTGTGTAATATGGTGGTGCATGGTGTGGTGTGTGGTGTGATGTAATGATGTTGGGATGTGGGAGTGGGTGTAAGGGATGGGGTGGGGTGAGTTGGGATGGATAAGGAAGGTGGAGGTGAGGTTACGAGGGAGGGGTGAAGATGAATGGAGAGAGGGAAGGGAGAAGGTGAGTAGGAGTGAAGAGAAGTAGGAGTCGGAGCTAGAGAGGAGAAGGGAGGAGGTTAGATGAAGAGGGGAGGAGAGTTGAGCCCATGTGTGTATATATATATATATATATATATATATATATGTATGTATGTATATATATATATATACATACATATGTATGTATATATATATATATACATACATATGTATGTATGTAT